>NC_057801.1:293172378-293351409 GCF_018294505.1 Triticum aestivum
TGAAATTCCACAGAACATAAATAAGGACCGATCGGGTGTCTGAAGCAACGCCTCGAAAGGTGAACAAATAAAAATAAGGAAAATGATGCCACAGTCGGGCATCTTAGCGACACCACATAAAGGGCTTTTTTAAAAGAAATGCCACGGTCGGACGTCTGAGCGACATCACAGAAAGGGCTTTAAAAGAAATGCCACAGTCGGACGTCTGAGCGACATCACATAAAGGGCTTTAAAAGAAATGCCACAGTCGGACGTCTGAGCGACATCGCAGAAAGGGCTTTAAAAAAATGCCACAGTCGGACGTCTGAGCAACATCACATAAAGGGCTTTTATTCACAAGTAAATAATACTCATAATAAATATTCAATTCATGAAAACAAACGGGTTAGTTCATCCACAGGAGTGATCATTTAACCGGACTTAGCACTCATGCGATTCACCGGAGTCTCTGTCATCAAAGCTGACAATTGATTAGGATAAGAAGGAATCGAAACTTGACATGGAAGAGATGATTTGGAGGAATATATGACTCTGCAGAGTTTGTACAAAATTTTTCCCACAGTCAACGGATTTCCGTAGTCACGAAGGACTAGTTCCGTTTACGGTATTTCAGAAGAAAACACAGCTAACCGGTACACACCCATCCTACCTCTCGATGCTAGGAATCACCCTAGTCATCGTCCAAGAAAAACTTTTGAGACGGGGAGATCACAATCTCGAATAGCATGGGATCAAATTTATATACGCGCGCTCTAAGGGGTGCCCCCCTCTCGGCCCCAACCGGAAACACCCATGCCCCCTGACCGGATGACTGGCTTTAATCCAGGGCCATGGAACCATCATCACGGCCTCTCCTCTTTGGTGTGTACCATGAAAGCAGTTTGGAACTTACTAAACCATATTCCTTGCGGAAAACATGTGGTAGTACAAGGAAGGAAATGATAGGTACTGGACCGATATGGTTTGACACTGAAGTCACATAGTCTGGCGTAAGACTGGCATGCTACAACACTGCCGTCGTACCCATCCTCATGCCAACACATGGCCATTCATATTCACATTCATCCACGTATGGATCATCGAACTCACTTACCTCATTATCACATAAAATAACGTTCATCGGTATACTCACCGGCATGCCATGAAACTAACTAAATGCAAAACATGCCAAGACACTCATCATATCAAAAGTTCAAACATGCTTGCCTGGTTCAGAGTAGTCGGAGCCTAGCTCGGTGAAGTTCGCGGCTCCGTCACCTCCTTCGGTATCTACGTTTAAAGAAGATATATGCGCTAACGTAAATACCAAGGAGAGCACAGAAGGTAAACCAAATATTTTTCAAATAAATCTGATAAAAAACTAGACAAAATTTTAAAGAGAACAGAAAAAGAATCAATCAGAAAAACTTTTGTGATTAAAAGTTATAAGGGTTTTTGTCCAGGGACTTATCTGTAATGAAACAGAAGATTTCCAGGGGCTAGTTTATAAAAACAGAAAACGCTTCGGTAGCGAATACGCCAGCCCGAAGAGAAAACGCATTCTGCCCGAAGGCGCTTCCAGAAAACGGTTCGAAGGAGAGAGCAGAGAGGCTGACGGTGGGGTCCCACCCGTCAGGTTCAAATGTTCAAACGGGGCGGCAGAGTTCGCCGGCGCCCGAGAGCCGCGGTGGTCGCCGGCGGCAATCCACGGCGAGGCAGAGAGATCGGAGAGTACCTCCGTGCTCAGGGTACCTTTCCGTGTCAGTTGATGGTGGTGGAGTCGGTCGGCGAGCACCACGTCGACGGCGAGCTCTGCTCCGGCGGACGGCGGCTCGGGTGGTCGAGGGGCTCGTCGCAGAGGGCTGCAAAGATTAAATTGAGGTGGGGGTTAGATTACTGGGTGCAAGAGAGGGCTACGGACGAGGTTTGGGCGCCGGAGGTGGCCTCACCGAAGTGAATCGAGCTGGAGGCCGAGGCGGATTGGGGTGGCCGGAGCCGGGGAAGGAGACCTCCTCGAGGTCCTCCCAGTGGCCTGGCGGGGTGTTGGTGCGTAGTGGGGGTGCTGCGTGCACGAGAGTAAGCTCGGGACCCCTTTATATAGGCGGTCCGAGGCGGTTGCCGTGAACGGAGATTTCCGGCGAGCGATTACGGTGGCGTAGTGCTCGGTCGGGGTGGTTAGGGGGTCGAGCGTCATTACGGAGGTTCAGAGGGTCCATTTTTGTGCTAAGTTGGCCGGGGTTTGGGCGTTTAGAGCGAGCTCGACGGAACGGGGTGGTGCGGGCCCGTCGGCGGCAGAGAGCGCGCTCCGTGCGTGCTGCGCCACGGCGACGGTGCCGCATGCGTGCGCTGGCACGGAGAAGGCCACGCGGAGCCACCAGAAGATTTGGGCGGTGCCAAACGGCGTTGCGCCGCCGTTCTCCTCCCTGTCGGCCGTTACGGGGAGCCGGCCGCCGCAAGACACGCTGGCGCAGGCGGGCCAGGGCGCCACCGACGCCAGGGTCGCGCCAAGCACGCATGTGAAGCTTCGGACAAGCAAGCGAGGCCGCGAGCAACGTGCCAAGTGCACTGTGGCCGCGTGACTGAAACTGTCGAAACTGAAGATGACACTGAACTGAATTTCTGAACATTGAACAGTAACAGTGCCCACAAGGTGTTCGACCGAATGAAATTGGCCTCTGGTGATTTTTCCTTGAGCTGATTTTTGGTGGAGTGGCTTCTCCTTGCTCAAGTAGGCTGCCTGAATTTTGGTGGAATTTCTGGAGGAGTGTAGATATGAATTTCACCAAATTTGGCAAATCTGGTCCAAATTTGCAGAGACTGAATTTTGAAAAATTTGAAAAGAGGAGGAGTGGATCAAGATGGTTCTGGGTTGTGGGTTCAAAGGACAATCCAGGAGAATTGGTTTGAGGTCAAAACTCAAATGCAATAGGGCACTTGCTTTGAAAATCTCTCAGGCCCCAAATAATTTTCAGAATTGATTTGAGGGAAAAATAATTGGAATAAAAATCCAAAACCAGTTTGGATTAGTTGGGACAGAGAATTTAGGTTGATCACAAGTTGTAGGGAGTTTTGGAGGGGTTTTACCACTTGGGCAAGAATGCCAAGTCATGGTGGTTCCAAGATATGAAAATCCCAAATTTCATGGAGTTTTTTTTTTAAAGAAAAAGACTAAACTCCCAAAAATAATTTTGAGAGAGAACCAACAGAGAAGAAGTTTCAAAAGGTCAAGCACCAAAGTTTGAAGCCAGAATAGAAACCTTGTCAAAGAAAAGAAAGTTTCTTAAGAGGAAGGTTTTCTAGAAAAATTTTAAATGGCCTCTTTTCAAAAACCACAAAGTTTTTGCTGAAAACCAAAGTAAAAATTTTGGAGTGTCACAGTCAGCTGCACCGGCGTTTAGCCGCCGGCGAGCCCGACGTGGCGGCGGAAGTGGTTTTGGCCGTTTCGGCCACCAAATGGGTCGCGGAGACCACCGGAGTGGAGCTGAGGACAAGCCGCAGCTCTTGGTGGAGTCCGTTGGAGTCGGGGTGGCCGGAGTTGGCGCCGGCGACGACTTTGGCGGCCACCGGGGTTCGGCCGAAGACAAACTTGACGCTAGAGGGGTCGGTGAGGCTCGGGGAGTGGCTAGCTAGGTGCTAAGTGACACGGTGAGCATGATGGACACCGGGGAGTGGCCGGAGGATGACCGGGAGCACGTCGGCGACGAGCTCCACGGCGGTGGGTGCGGTTGAGCTCCGGGAGGTCACTACACGGCTCGGGAGCAAGAACGGAAGGAAGGGGAAGATGGCTAAGCTCACAGTGAGTGCGATGAAGCCCTTGGTGTGGCCGGAGATGGACCGGAGCAACGACGGTGTTGAAGGGGATCTCCGGCAACGGCGGTTTGGGCGAGGTCGTTGCGGTGGACTCGGGCATTGCGAGCGCTCGGGGCTCGGCTTGCTCGATGGAGTGGACAGCGGAGGAGCTCCTGGACACGATGAGAGGACGCACGGGCGGCGGGAAGCACGGCTACGACGAAGGCACGGCGATGGTGGCGTCGGTCATGGCGGGGGAGCGCGAGGGGGAGGAGCTGGAGAGGAGAGGGGGTGTCTGGGGGGTTCGGGGGAGCGAGGGAGGCCGGTCCACGACGTCACCGGGCGCGGGGAGCGGCGAGGCGGCGAGCAGGTGCGTGGCGCGCGCTGCGGTCGCCATCGGGCACCTGCCTGCCTGCCTGGCCGGCAAGCAGCTCGCTGGAGCGGCGCTGGGCTGGGCTGGCAGGTGGGCCGGGAGCAGGCGCCAGGTAAGTTTTTTCCATTTCTTTCTGTTTTCTGTTTTTTTAATACTTCTGCAACTTTGTTGAATTAAATAAAATACTTAGGCTACTCCTAAAATCACCAAACTACTCCTGGTCCATAGTTGGATTATTTCCAACATGAAACATATTAGTTTGGAGATATTTGAGCATTTAAATATTTTATATAATTTTAAATGCCCAAATTCCAATATTTATGATTTAATTCAAAAACCCTAAGCTGGCCTAGGAAAATGTGCACCACTTTTGGCAGAGGTTCTGAACCAAGACAAAAATGATGGGCATTTTAGAAGGGCATTTCAGGTTCATTGAAAAAGTTTTTAGTAAACCCTAATTGGTTTCAGAGGGGACTGGGGGTTCTGTCATCCCCATTTCAGGTTTCTGATGAAAGAGTAAACATGATGCAACACTCTAATGCATGGCTAACTAGGATGTGACAACTCACCCCCACTCAAAAGAATCTCGTCCCGAGATTTGGGTTCCTCCGGAAAGAAGGCGGGATACTCAAGTCGAAGACGATCCTCCCTTTCCCAAGTTGCTTCATCCTCAGAATGGTGCGACCATTGTACTTTGAGAAACTTGATATTATGACGTCGAGTGGTACGCTCGGCCTGATCGAGGATACGAATGGGGTACTCTCGATATGTAAGATTATCTTGGAGATCAAGCGTTTCGTGGTCCACTCCACGGATAGGATCTGAGAAGCAACGCCTGAGTTGAGAAACGTGGAAGACATCGTGGACTCTGGAGAGGTGCGGAGGTAGTTCCAACTTGTAGGCAACTTCTCCTCGTTTGGCGAGAATGCGAAAAGGTCCAATGTAATGAGGAGCCAATTTGCCTTTGATACCGAAATGATGGGTTCCCTTCACAGGGGTAACCCAAAGATAAGCCTTCTCGTCAACCTCGAAAGTCATAGCCTTATGTTTTCGGTCATATTGACTCTTTTGACGAGATTGGGCTGTTTTCAACTTTTCACGAACGATGCGAACTTGTTCTTCTGCTTCCTAAATCATATCCGGGCCAAAGAATTGTCTTTCCCCGGTCTCTGACCAGTTAAGGGGTGTTCGACACCGTCGTCCATAGAGAACTTCAAAAGGGGCTTTACCCAAGCTAGATTGATAGATGTTGTTGTAAGCGAATTCGGCAAATGGAAGGCACTTCTCCCAATCCATTCCGAATGAGATAACAGAGGCTCGAAGCTTGTCTTCTAGAATCTGGTTGATGCGTTCCACTTGACCACTCGACTGAGGGTGGAAAGCGGTGCTAAAGGAGAGACGGGTTCCCATAGCATTTTGGAAACTTTCCCAAAATCGAGAGGTGAAAATACTTCCTCGATCCGAGTTAATTTCCAAAGGAACACCATGGAGAGACACTATTCGGGAGATGTATAAGTCTGCCAGCTGACTAGCGGTTATACTCTCACGAACAGGTAGGAAATGGGCTACTTTGGAAAGACGATCGACAACGACGAAAATAGCATTATTCCCTCTCTTGGTCCTGGGAAAACCGGTAATGAAATCCATACCAATTTTATCCCATTTCCATTCAGGAATAGCTAAGGGTTGAAGGGTGCCAGCAGGCCGTTGATGCTCTGCTTTTACACGACGACAGACATCGCAATTAGCAATATACTGAGCAATTTCTCTCTTCATCCTAGTCCACCAGAACCTCTGGCGTAGGTCCTGATACATCTTAGTACTACCGGGATGAATGGTGAGAGGAGATTCATGAGCCTCCTTAAGGATCAATCGCCTCAGGTTTCGCTGTGACACCCCAAAAATTTGGCCTTGTTTTATTAAATTAAAATTTTTGCCAGGATTTAAAACTTTGGATTTCTGAGCTCCATTTTGATTTTTAAGTCATTTCCTTCCCTGTTATAATGAGTTTTCCAAAAAGAAAACTTTTCAAAAATGTTGTTGGACTTATTTAACCTCTCAAGAAAAACTTTCCTTTTATCAGTATAACTAATTAAATAACTAAGTTGCTTGATCTTTATTTTCTTGAAAATGGTTTTCAAGGTTAATTGACCATATTTGAACTACAACCATTTGATAGATTCACTTAAAATTTCCACAAAAATTTGGAGATGTCATGTGATGTTTTTAAATCACTTTTATGCAAAAATATATTTCATTCATGAAATATTTTGAGCCCTACTCTCAATTTTGTTCTCTGGTCCAGTGAGCAATTTTACACAGCAGCCTATTTAAATATTTCTTTAAAACTTCTACCAAAATTAAGGGAGGTCAGTAGGAGCCTGTTATCCCTCTTTGTGCAAAAACCTAAAATTGTTCTTTGAAAAATTTGAGTGTTTCAACCTCATTTCTATTCTGGACCAACTTGAGGATTTGTACAGCAGCCACCATTTTAGTTGCTCCTATAACCTTGATTATTTCTCCTACTTGTAATCCCCCATGTTAAACCCTTAAGTCCAGGAGCATGCACCATTTAGATCATTTTTGGTTCATGGAATAATGTCATCTATTTCCTGTCCAGAATTGAAGTTTTGTAAAACTTGCACTAGCAAGTTTCCCCTTTTGTCCAACTAACATCACCACCCTCTCTTTCTTCCACAGAGACCCCCATCTGGAGTTTTTGGCCACCCCAAGACTTGCCTAAGTGCCATTGGCATTTTGTCAAACACCCTGTGGACATGTTCTATTTTGTCATGAATTGTGGCATTGCACTGTGAGCTTGCACCGTTGAACAAACTAGCATGTCCACTAGACTCCCCGTTGCTCCTAACCTCGATCTAGTAAACACCATCCTCACCTGCGACCTGTAGCATGCCGCGGCATTGTGTCGAACATCTGGTGTGCGTGCACTGGGCGCGCCCAGAGCGCGCCGATTGCAGCCACGCGGCCGAGCCGACACGCTGGCCCCCACGGCCTTGGCCCGCTCTGCAGCACCACGCCATGCGCTCCCCTCCTCGCAGCAACGCCCCAAGCAGCCCCCGCCGCGCCCGGCAGGCCAAGAGCTAGCCGCCGCCGCCGCCCGACAGCCCCTGCTCCGTTCAGCACCGCCCAAGCCACCACGGCTCGCCACCTGGCCCCGGCACAGCCCGAGCTCATCCACACGGGTGTCCGCTAGCGTTCGTCGCCGCCACGTCGCCCTAGCTACAGAGAGGCGGTTCGCCGGAGAGCTTATCCCCACCGCCGCGGAACCGACCTCGGCGTGCTATAAATGGACACCCCGAGCCCCTCTGAGCACGGACGCGACCTCATGCTACCCCCATGGCGCTCCCCTGCCTCGCATTCAACCCGGGGAGGTCTTCTTCATCATCTCCGGCAACTCCTGCCGCCGCCACCGCCCCGGCCAATCCGGCACCTCCAGCACCTCCCCCTCTCCGTTCTCTTCGCCAGGAACTTCCTCATCCCCCTGTGAACCCAACCCCCTACTTAATTTTGATCGGGAACCATCGCCGCCACAAAGTCACTTCGCCACCGAAGCTTCCCTCCGCCGCGGAGCTCGCCGCCGGCGATTTACTCCTTCCCCAGCAACCCCTCGACCACCGGGAGAACCGCCCCAGCCGTGCGGATCCATCCCCACCCTCTGGAGCCCGCGAGGAGCAGCCAAACGCCAGCGACGATCGCCGGAGCCCCGCTCCGCTCGGACAGAGGAGGGAGACGACGCGCGGCGACTGGTCAAACATGACCAGTGGGCCAGGCGGGCCCACTGTCAGCGACACCCCGCACTGTCCATGTCAGATTAAGTGAAGGCGTATTATCCCTAGTACGCTTTCCCCGCTCCGAAAGCGTATTCCCCTCCGAAACATTTTCTTTTTTTTCTGTTTTATTTAAAAACAGATTTTGACCAAATGTTTGACTGGCTCTAACTTTTTAAATATAAGTCCAAATGAGTTGATTCTTTTTCCTACCTTCCTCATATTTGATCTAGTTTATTTTAAGATTTATTTGAAAAAATTTCAAACAACTTTTTGGTTTTGTTTTTGAAATGTGTGTTAATTCAAATATTTTTTTAAATAGGATTTTTGGAAGAGAAGAAAACTTTCAAAAGTTTGGAGAGCACCTTGCCTTTCCACACATTGAAGGCAAGCATTATGAACCCCGGCATAATAACTTTTGAAGTGATCATTGATGCATTTATAACACCACCGCATTTCGAAGGACTTGTTATTTCATGTGATATGATCATATGCATGGGTGCATGTTACCGATTTCCATGCTGTTGGTAATGGACACACTGGTGACGATAATCACCCTCATGAGCTTTACATGCATACCGGCAGGAACCCGGGAAAACCTCTGCCTTGGGTAGGTATGAGTTTGTCGCCGGTCTCCGTCGGGACGGTTCTGTCTGGTATGGCATGGTAAGGTGATATGAGTGGTGACTCTGTTTGATGAAATATATTTGTTATACTAATCATGCAGGGAATACTTGGACCTCCTGAGTCGACCGTAGATCGAGTCTTGTTCCAGTAACCCCCATACTTGTTTTGTGCTACCACTCGTCTCTACACCAAGTAGAGTACGGTTCAGTAAGTTGTCAACCTCTTGCTAGCACACACCGTACAGAGAGGCCATGGTGGAAGATATTGGTTGTAACTGGTAGGCAGTCCACCTGGTCCGGGAGCATGGGTGTTTCCGGTTGGGACCGAGAGGGGAGGCCACCCCTTAGAGCGCGCGATATAAATTTGATCCCATGCTACGCGAGGTTGTAGCCTCCCCACTTAGAGTTTGCTTAACAGGTGTCGTGGGTGATTCCAGACACGTGTGTGATAAGCTGGTGTGTGCAAGTTAGGTGTGTTTTCAACAAAAAGACCGTAGACGGAATTAGTCCCGATGGACTAAAGAAATCCATTACTCGTGGGTAAAGAGTACACCCTCTGCAGAGAATAAACCTATTCGAATAGCCGTGTCCATGGTTAAGGATTACAGTCTGGGATGGGTCAAGTGTCGGTCTTAGTGTCGGTCTTCGGAGGTGAAACTGTTAACCAGAAATGGAATTACTACTTGTGACTGGTGATAACTATGATTATTATTATTGTTGACTAACCCGTGATATTATTGTTATTATCGGGTATCTCTGGGATGGTTCTACCTCCGGGATATCCACTATGATTGTTTATTTTTAAAGCCCTTTATGTGGTGTCGCTCAGACGCCCGACTGTGGCATTTCTTTTAAAGCCCTTTGTGTGGTGTCGCTCAGACGCCCGACTGTGGCATTTCTTTTAAAGCCCTTTATGTAGTGTCGCTCAGACGCCCGACTGTGGCATTTCTTTTAAAGCCCTTTATGTGGTGTCGCTCAGACGCCCGACTGTGGCATTTCTTTTAAAGCCCCTTTTGTGGTGTCGCTCAGACGCCCGACTGTGGCATTTCTTTTAAAGCCCTTTATGTGGTGTCGCTCAGACGCCCGACTGTGGCATTTCTTTTAAAACCCTTTATGTGGTGTCGCTAAGACGCCCGACTGTGGCATTGCTTGTTATTTATTTCATAAATTTTTATACTACTATGTTATTGCAATTTTATAAATAACTTTCTTGCACGCATCCGAGATTTGTTTATCTTTTGTGACTGACGTCATGAGCATAAAATATTTTTCATCACATCATTGTTATATTATACCTGTGTTCATAATGTTTGCGAGTACATTCAAAGTACTCACTGGCTTGTCCCTGGCTATTGTCTTGGCCAGATTTTCCTGCACGGAGAGGAGTGACGCGATGCCAGCCCCGGAAACCTCTCAATGGAGATAGCAGCCTCGCGAAGATAGGAATTAACCTGGTCAGCTGTTCCCGTGGGAAATGGAGTCCCATAGACACTGATGTTTCACAACTCGCTTCCGCCATCAACCACTAGAAACCATTTGTTGTACATGCAGGCCAGAATGGTCTTGTACTACATATTCTGTATTTTGCTTGGAATTTCTGTATCAAGTTAGAGCCTCATCAGCTAACAGTAATCCTGGGGCTGATGAGCACGACGGTCTTTTCTGGAAAGTTATTACCCAGAAAACCCGGTCGTGGCAGGCTTGGTATCAGAGCCAGGCTGACCATTGGCTAATCCTATCCTAGCCATGTCAATAAACCTAGGCAAACCAACCCACCAGACCTTAACCAAACCCTAGCCAAGCTTCTCGTGCAAGATAGCCACACAGTGACCCAACACCTTTTGGCAGCCGGTGCCCAACCTATCAACCTAACCTGTCACTCATGTGCCAGTGACCGGCCCCTAAATAGTCCTTTCTCGCAAGCGTTCGAAGGAAGACTCCGTCCCCTTTTTCTTATAAAAAGGGGCACGCTAGCCTCAACCCAGCACAGCACAGCCGCTACCCCCAAACCGAGCCACAATGCCTGGACCTGTAGTGCACAACGAAACCACAGCAACCAACCTTGGAGGTTTTGTGACCATCCTCGCAAACCTCACCCGTCGTGCCTACGCATTAGAGGAGCCACCAGAATATGTTGTGTATCAAGGACCCATGAGCGGTGAAGACCGCCAATTCTGGGCCACTGTGCACATTTACGGTAGGAGTCTAGCACCCGAGCGTCCCTACCGGTTCACCGGAAGAACAACTTCCTTTGAGCCACAAGCCATCCAGCTAGCTGCTCGAGAGGCTATAGTTCATCTCAGGCACTTGTCGCCCAGAGTTAACTGTCGCTCGTTCCACTACTACCCCAGACGAGAAGGGTATGGTAGACCACCCCAAGTCGCCAATGGAGACCACGAGACGGACCCCGCATTGTTGCACCTAGTGCGCTATGTAAGTGCACTAGAGGCACTGTTCGACCAGATCACCATTGATCTAATAGCAGCTCGTGGAGAGCTGGTTCGTCGAGCCCCGGCGAGAGAAGAAACGAGCCCAACACCAACAACCCGGTCGTGCTGTTTGGACAACCGATCGAGACCCCGAGATCTGCCCCAGCCATCGGCCAAGGTGCTGCGATAACCCCAGAAGTGCTTCGTCGCATATTGGGAGCACACTCCAACGGGGTTGTGGCCAACAATCCCCGCAATGGTCATTCTCACTACCCCGACCCTGCAGTTCCTCCGCCATCTCCGACTAATCCCGGCAGAGAGACACGTGGAGAAGCCTCGACGTCCGCCAGGCACGCCCGTTTAGACATAAACGAGGTAGACTGAGCCGTATGAGTAGTACCGAGTTTCAATGTATCCTCGCTTTGTAATCATGCGACCGCATATATTAACGCAACCTGTCTTTGTGCCTCTGTTTTAATAGTAGCCTTGCATGTTTGGTCAGCGCATAGCTGCATATTCTTCCGGGCACAACTACCAAAACCAGCCCGACAACAACCACAGTAACACATCTCTTTATGAGATACGTGTATCTCTGACACTGACCTGACCTTTGGAGCTAAGCTGGCAAATTTATTACTTTTCGCCGCGGTAGAACGATCCGGCTCCTTTGCTATATAAAGGCCACCTTGTGACCTTACCCAGCAACCCTCACTTTGCGCACAACACTCACGCTTCTTCCTGTCATGCCGAACCCCAGCATTCATCTGAGAACCCCAGATGCAACCCCAGGTAGCTTTGTCAAATTATTGTGGGATTTTACCCGCAGTACCATGGGTTCTACCCAGCCACCCCAGTACGAGCTGTTCAAATCAAGGATCACCCCATCCACCTCAGAATATTGGGCAGCAGTACACATTCCTCCTGTAGACGCCAACCAAGATCCAATAGAAGTTTCCTTCGTGGGGAAATCTATGCCAACCCCACCCTTGGCCATAGAAGCTGCTGCGAAAGAAGCGATTGCTCGTCTTCGATCCGCAGTACCCTATGCCCGCGAACGAGGATATTATTACTTTCCGAGTCGTGCAGCACCCGGAGAAATAACGTCTTTTCCCGGTGGGCGGTTTGAGAGAGACCCAGTTCTGGCCAACCTTATCCAGTACATCATTGCTCAAGAGCATTTAAACCAGCGAGTGATGGATTATCTCCAGAGCCTCGCAGATTTAAATCCTCAGATTGCCATCGGCAGACCACTGAGACCCGACCCGGAGAGACGCATACATCGACTGGTCAATCCACTTCCTCCAATAGAAGAGGAGTGTATTCCTTTACCAGAGACATTTTATCAGGACCCCGTCCAGTTACCGTTTTCATTTTAGACATCACTATTGTACTTGTTCCTTGCAGCATTTATTTATGTATGTGACTTATGCGTGATACCCTGAGTTTGTACGGCAAGTTAATTATTTGGCTTCTGCTCATGTGTGTAGTTTTGTTGTGGTTTACGCTCCTTTAAAGTAACTGTTTTCCCCTCGCAAAACCCTGGAGTGAGATTTTCTTTTCCCTGAGTTGCTACATCTACACTTTCTCCCAACGTGGATTAATTAATTTCACTCAGCACCACAAGCAGACTCACAGCCATAATCATACGGACTCATACACTGTTTGCAAAACTTTGCAACGGTGTTACATCCAGCTAATCACCCCCTAACAACAGTAAGCACCCGGCATACTTCATCTACTCCTCATGATCACCACCACCGCGGAGAGCCAACACCCGAGCCGCAGCATCGCGATACTCGTCGAAGATCATCGCGCACAGGAGCACAGAGAGCCCCAGCAGTGTCGCCAGCCCTCCACATATCAGGATCACAAACCAGTCCGGCATCGCCTCCGCCATTAGAGCCTCGACCGAGCTTCTGTAAGCAGTAGCGGAGAAAGAAGGAGGAGGAGAAGTGAGGCCAGGTGTAAGGAAGAAGAGAGAGGCACCCCGGCCGTTTTTATAGCTCGAGCTCGGTGTACGGTGGGCGAAGTCCACCAACGCCGCTCGTCGCCGATCGCCGGTGTTCAGAGTCGAATCCACGAGCAGTGCCGATAGCGCACTGGCCCGCGAGGTGAGTGCACGCTGTACCAGCAACTAGCACGCCGCGCACTACCACGGTACGGCCTAGATGCCCTAGACACTAGGCGTCGCCGGTGGAGAAAGCGCGCTGGAGAGAGGAGGAAGAAAGGTCCAGAGGGAGAAGAAGAGGAGACTGACAGTGGACTCCGGGTCCACCTGTCAGCCAGAGAGAGCACTATGCTCTCGGGTGCGATCAGCGTATATCTAAATTTAGGAGTTATCCTAAATTTATATCCAGCATAGAAATCGCCCGTTTTTTTCTCGGACCGTAGACTTTTCCGCGCAGCACCAGTTTTCACACGGTGGTTTTTCACCACTTATTGCCCTCTCACTGTAGCTACATCTTTATTGCGTAAATATTCTCTTAACACCGCTTTTAGCAAATCTCGAGGACGAGATTTTTCTTAAGGGGGATAGTATTGTGACACCCCAAAAATTTGGCCTTGTTTTATTAAATTAAAATTTTTGCCAGGATTTAAAACTTTGGATTTCTGAGCTCCATTTTGATTTTTAAGTCATTTCCTTCCCTGTTATAATGAGTTTTCCAAAAAGAAAACTTTTCAAAAATGTTGTTGGACTTATTTAACCTCTCAGGAAAAACTTTCCTTTTATCAGTATAACTAATTAAATAACTAAGTTGCTTGATCTTTATTTTCTTGAAAATGGTTTTCAAGGTTAATTGACCATATTTGAACTACAACCATTTGATAGATTCACTTAAAATTTCCACAAAAATTTGGAGATGTCATGTGATGTTTTTAAATCACTTTAATGCAAAAATATATTTCATTCATGAAATATTTTGAGCCCTACTCTCAATTTTGTTCTCTGGTCCAGTGAGCAATTTTACACAGCAGCCTATTTAAATATTTCTTTAAAACTTCTACCAAAATTAAGGGAGGTCAGTAGGAGCCTGTTATCCCTCTTTGTGCAAAAACCTAAAATTGTTCTTTGAAAAATTTGAGTGTTGCAACCTCATTTCTATTCTGGACCAACTTGAGGATTTGTACAGCAGCCACCATTTTAGTTGCTCCTATAACCTTGATTATTTCTCCTACTTGTAATCCCCCATGTTAAACCCTTAAGTCCAGGAGCATGCACCATTTAGATCATTTTTGGTTCATGGAATAATGTCATCTATTTCCTGTCCAGAATTGAAGTTTTGTAAAACTTGCACTAGCAAGTTTCCCCTTTTGTCCAACTAACATCACCACCCTCTCTTTCTTCCACAGAGACCCCCATCTGGAGTTTTTGGCCACCCCAAGACTTGCCTAAGTGCCATTGGCATTTTGTCAAACACCCTGTCGACATGTTCTGTTTTGTCATGAATTGTGGCATTGCACTGTGAGCTTGCACCGTTGAACAAACTAGCATGTCCACTAGACTCCCCGTTGCTCCTAACCTCGATCTGGTAAACACCATCCTCACCTGCGACCTGTAGCATGCCGCGGCATTGTGTCGAACATCTGGTGTGCATGCACTGGGCGCGCCCAGAGCGCGCCGATTGCAGCCATGCGGCCCAGCCGACACGCTGGCCCCCACGGCCTTGGCCCGCTCTGCAGCACCACGCCACGCGCTCCCCTCCTCGCAGCAACGCGCCAAGCAGCCCCCGCCGCGCCCGGCAGGCCAAGAGCTAGCCGCCGCCGCCGCCCGACAGCCCCTGCTCCGTTCAGCACCGCCCAATCCACCCCGGCTCGCCACCTGGCCCCGGCACAGCCCGAGCTCATCCACACGGGTGTCCGCTAGCGTTCGTCGCCGCCACGTCGCCCTAGCTACAGAGAGGCGGTTCGCCGGAGAGCTTATCCCCACCGCCGCGGAACCGACCTCGGCGTGCTATAAATGGACACCCCGAGCCCCTCTGAGCACGGACGCGACCTCATGCTACCCCCATGGCGCTCCCCTGCCTCGCATTCGACCCGGGGAGGTCTTCTTCATCATCTCCGGCAACTCCTGCCGCCGCCACCGCCCCGGCCAATCCGGCACCTCCAGCACCTCCCCCTCTCCGTTCTCTTCGCCAGGAACTTCCTCATCCCCCTGTTAACCCAACCCCCTACTTAATTTTGATTGGGAACCATCGCCGCCACAAAGTCACTTCGCCACCGAAGCTTCCCTCCGCCGCGGAGCTCGCCGCCGGCGATTTACTCCTTCCCCAGCAACCCCTCGACCACCGGGAGAACCGCCCAAGCCGTGCGGATCCATCCCCACCCTCTGGAGCCCGCGAGGAGCAGCCAAACGCCGGCGACGATCGCCGGAGCCCCGCTCCACTCGGACAGAGGAGGTAGACGATGCGCGGCGACTGGTCAAACATGACCAGTGGGCCAGGCGGGCCCACTGTCAGCGACACCCCGCGCTGTCCACGTGAGATTACGTGAAGGTGTATTATCCCTAGTACGCTTTCCCCGCTCCGAAAGCGTATTCCCCTCCGAAATGTTTTCTTTTTTTTTTTCTGTTTTATTTAAAAACAGATTTTGACCAAATGTTTGACTGGCTCTAACTTTTTAAATATAAGTCCAAATGAGTTGATTCTTTTTCCTACCTTCCTCATATTTGATCTAGTTTATTTTAAGATTTATTTGAAAAATTTTCAAACAACTTTTTGGTTCTGTTTTTGAAATGTGTGTTAATTCAAATATTTTTTTAAATAGGATTTTTGGAAGAGAAGAAAACTTTCAAAAGTTTGGAGAGCACCTTGCGTTTCCACACATTGAAGGCAAGCATTCTGAACCCCGGCATAATAACTTTTGAAGTGATCATTGATGCATTTATAACACCACCGCATTTCGAAGGACTTGTTATTTCATGTGATATGATCATATGCATGGGTGCATGTTACCGATTTCCATGCTGTTGGTAATGGACACACTGGTGACGATAATCACCCTCATGAGCTTTACATGCATACCGACAGGAACCCGGGAAAACCTCTGCCTTGGGTAGGTATGAGTTTGTCGCCGGTCTCCGTCGGGACGGTTCTGTCTAGTATGGCATGGTAAGGTGATATGAGTGGTGACTCTGTTTGATGAAATATATTTGTTATACTAATCATGCAGGGAATACTTGGACCTCCTGAGTCGACCGTAGATTGAGTCTTGTTCCAGTAACCCCCATACTTGTTTCGTGCTACCACTCGTCTCTACAGCAAGTAGAGTACGGTTCAGTAAGTTGTCAACCTCTTGCTAGCACACACCATACAGAGAGGCCATGGTGGAAGATACTGGTTGTAACTGGTAGGTAGGCCACCTGGTCCGGGAGCATGGGTGTTTCCGGTTGGGACCGAGAGGGGAGGCCACCCCTTAGAGCGCGCGATATAAATTTGATCCCATGCTACGCGAGGTTGTAGCCTCCCCACTTAGAGTTTGCTTAACAGGTGTCGTGGGTGATTCCAGACACGTGTGTGATAAGCTGGTGTGTGCAAGTTAGGTGTGTTTTCAACAAAAAGACCGTAGACGGAATTAGTCCCGATGGACTAAAGAAATCCGTTACTCGTGGGTAAAGAGTACACCCTCTGCAGAGAATAAACATATTCGAATAGCCGTGTCCATGGTTAAGGATTACAGTCTGGGATGGGTCAAGTGTCGGTCTTAGTGTCGGTCTTCGGAGGTGAAACTGTTAACCATAAATGGAATTACTACTTGTGACTGGTGATAACTATGATTATTATTATTGTTGACTAACCCGTGATATTATTGTTATTATTGGGTATCTCTGGGATGGTTCTACCTCCGGGATATCCACTATGATTGTTTATTTTTAAAGCCCTTTATGTGGTGTCGCTCAGACGCCCGACTGTGGCATTTCTTTTAAAGCCCTTTTTGTGGTGTCGCTCAGACGCCCGACTGTGGCATTTCTTTTAAAGCCCTTTATGTGGTGTCGCTCAGACGCCCGACTGTGGCATTTCTTTTAAAGCCCCTTTTGTGGTGTCGCTCAGACGCCCGACTGTGGCATTTCTTTTAAAGCCCTTTATGTGGTGTCGCTCAGACGCCCGACTGTGGCATTTCTTTTAAAACCCTTTATGTGGTGTCGCTAAGACGCCCGACTGTGGCATTGCTTGTTATTTATTTCATAAATTTTTATACTACTATGTTATTGCAATTTTATAAATAACTTGCTTGCACGCATCCGAGATTTGTTTATCTTTTGTGACTGACGTCATGAGCATAAAATATTTTTCAGCACATCATTGTTATATTATACCTGTGTTCATAATGTTTGCGAGTACATTCAAAGTACTCACTGGCTTGTCCCTGGCTATTGTCTTGGCCCGATTTTCCTGCACGGAGAGGAGTGACGCGATGCCAGCCCCGGAAACCACTCAATGGAGATAGCAGCCTCGCGAAGATAGGAATTAACCTGGTCAGCTGTTCCCGTGGGAAATGGAGTCCCATAGACACTGATGTTTCACAACCCGCTTCCGCCATCAACCACTAGAAACCATTTGTTGTACATGCAGGCCAGAATGGTCTTGTACTACATATTCTGTATTTTGCTTGGAATTTTTGTATCAAGTTAGAGCCTCGTCAGCTAACAGTAATCCTGGGGCTGATGAGCACGACGGTCTTTTCTGGAAAGTTATTACCCGGAAAACCCGGTCGTGGCATTCGCACTTTGGGAACCACTAGTCGATTCCCGAAGTATACGACCCCTTGATCATTAATGGAGAAACAATTCGCAATTCCTTTCTTGATGTTTCTCTTGATGCGGGAGATTCCCGGATCTACCTTCTGTGCCTTGACGATCTGGTCCGTAAGGGTAGGTTTCGCCACCAAGGTGGAAAGAAAACCTTGAGGAACAATGTGAAGGTTAAGCTTCCGAAATTCCTCATGGAGAAGCGGTTGACTTTGTTGTAACATTAGGTTGTTACAATAAGATTTACGACTTAGCGCATCAGCCATGACGTTGGCTTTCCCTGGGGTGTAAGTTATTCCTAAGTCGAAATCTGTGATCAACTCAACCCAACGTCTTTGCCTGAGATTCAAATCCGGTTGGGTGAAAATGTACTTCAGACTTTGGTGATCAGTGAATATTTCGCAACGGTTACCGAGGAGGTAATGTCGCCAGGTCTTAAGTGCATAGACTACGGCTGCAAGCTCTAGATCATGAGTAGGATAATTCTCCTCATGTGGGTGCAATTGCCGTGAAGCGTAAGCAATTACGTGTCGATCTTGCATGAGAATGCAACCTAGTCCTTATCGCGAGGCGTCGCAGTAGATAACAAAGTCCTTGGAGAAGTCTGGCGGTACCAGTACGGGAGCAGAAGTCAGGCGTCTTTTCAGTTCCTGAAAGCTGTGCTCACATTGTGAAGTCCATTCGAACTTCTTATCTTTCTTGAGGAGTTCGGTTAGAGGTTTAGCAACTTTGGAGAAGTTTTCGACAAAGCGACGGCAATAGCTCGCTAAGCCCAGAAAACTCCGAACTTGCTTGACCGATTCAGGTGGAGTCCAATTAAGGACGGCTTGAAATCGCTCAGGATTAACAGCAATACCTTTACCAGATATTACATGACCCAGATAGGTCACTTCTGACAACCAAAATTCACATTTGGAAAACTTGGCATAAAGGCGGTGCTCTCGAAGTTTCTTCAACACTAGCCTTAGATGTTCGGCATGTTCTTCCTCGTTCTTGGAGTAGATGAGTATATCATCGAGATAAACTACGACGAATTTATCCAAATACACCATGAAGATTGAGTTCATTAACCGAGAAAAGGTGGCTGGAGCGTTGGTGAAACCGAAGGACATGACGGTGTACTCGTATTGGCCATAACGAGTAACAAAGGCCGTTTTAGGAATGTCCCCGTTTCTGATTTTGATTTGATGGTAGCCCAACCTCAAATCCATTTTGGAGAAGACTGAGGATCCAGCGAGCTGATCATACAGGTCGTTGATCCTAGGGAGCGGATATTTGTTCTTGATTGTGACCAAATTGACCGGTCGGTAATCTACAACCATCCGGTCTGTACCATCCTTCTTCTTGACGAAGAGGACGGGGCAAGCCCACGGAGATGAACTAGGTCGGATGAAACCCTTTTTCAAGGACTCATCGAGTTGTTTCTTAAGCTCGGCTAGTTCTAGTGGTGCCATCTTATAGGGTCTTCTAGCAATCGGAACGGTTCCTGGAATGAGGTCTATTACGAACTCAACATCCCTGTCAGGTGGAACATCTGGCAATTCCTCTGGGAAGACATCCGGAAAGTCACGGACTACCGGAACATCCTCAAGGTCTGGCAAAGGGCTAGCGTTAAGAGAAATAATTGTCGCTTGGCTAATTGGGTCAAGACATTGACTATCTTCCCCGAAGGATGAGTGAGTTGAACAGTCCTAGAGAAGCAATCAATTTTGGCATGATGAGCTGACATCCAGTCCATACCCAAAATGATGCAAGGAAAACAAGTCTGTCGACTTGGATTTCATTTCCATAACTTACCCTGGAGGTCTGCCATCTAGAACCAGGAGTAGAAATTTCCATAGTGGATGGCATGTCACAGAATGCGGTGTTATGCAGACGAGCATAGTTCTCGGATATAAATGAATGAGAGGCTCCTGTATCAAAAAGAACAGATGCCGGGTGGCAATTAACAAGGAGCGTACCGAGAACAACGTTGGGATCCTCTTGAGCTTCTTCGGCAGAGATACAGTTGACATGGCCACGTGTAGCGGTGGCCGGCTTGGCGTGGAACACTTTCCCTGTCGGCTTGCCACGGCCAACAGCTTTAGCAGATTGGTTGGGGTTGGTCTGGGGACACTCACACATATAGTGGCCAGATTCCCCACACTTGAAACAAGTCATGGAACTGGTACGTGGAGGAGCATTGTTGGTTGGACCCCCATAGGGCTTGGCTGGTGCAGACTGTTGAACGGGGTGAGGCGCCTGGAAAGATGGCCTCGGTGTGAACCTGGGTGGCAGGGCGGTGTTGGGCACCCACACGCGGCGCTTCTGAGGACCCGCACCGGATGAGGAACCCATGTCACGGCCATGCTTGCGTGTTGCGTCATAATCAGTCTGACCAGTCTCAGCACTGATGGCCTTGTTAACAAGTTTCTGAAAAGATGTGCACTCATGCAGACGGAGGTCGCGGCGAAGCTCAGGGCTAAGCCCCTTACGGAACCTTGCTTGCTTCTTGGCATCAGTAGAAACTTCCTCAGTTGCATATCGTGCGAGGTTACCGAACTCCCTGCTGTAAGCATCCACAGAGAGTCGGCCCTGAGTGAAACTGCAAAATTCCTCACGTTTACGGTCCATGAGACCGTCCGGAATGTGATGTTCACGGAAAGCCTCGCTGAATTCAGCCCAAGTAGTGACATGGCCCGCTGGGCACATGGCTCCATAATTCTCCCACCATAGACTGGCGGGACCTTCAAGATGATATGCAGCAAAGGTGACCTTGTCAGCTTCCGCTACCAGCGCGGAACGCAGTTTGTGAGAAATACTGCGAAGCCAATCATCAGCGTCGAGAGGCTCGACGGAGTGGTGGAACGTGGGTGGATGTAACTTGATAAAATCACTGAGTGACACCACGTTAGTCCTCCGATGGTGTGCCGTGTTCTGTTCAATACGCTCCAACAAACGGTTGGTCTCCCGCTTGTTTCTTTCGGCTTCCATCATAACCTCGGCTAGGGAAGGAGGCTGAGGCAGATTTGCATTCCTGACTTCGCTGCCTTCGGCCTGCTCTTGAGGAGTAGGGTTAGTGCGCGTGTTGACCATCCTAGGTAAACAATACAATGATTTAGTCAGGATGATAAAATTCCGACATAGGATACAGAATGTAAGGAATAACTCGGAATGCAAGATGATCATCCGTATGACATGGTAGATACATAAACTGCTTCTTTATTCCATCGTCATACACACCATACATGGTTTAGTACAAGACCAAACAAGGTACTATTACGGTGAAAAGAGGATTACATCTCATCGGAGGCATTCCAAGCTCCTATACATTATTTTTCTACACCTCCGGAAGGCGATACAAACTAGGTCATATCCCACGAGTCACGCAGGACGATAGACGACACAGCTAACACGAACTAGTGATACTACCACTAACTCAGACCGATCCGTAGTAGTCCTCGTAGAAGTCACCTCCATAGCCTGGAAGCTCAACATGATCATCCGGAAACAGACGATCTCGCGGAGCTTGTGGACCATAGGGGCTAGGATGAGGTCTTGGACCAACAGACGGTGGCCTGCGGGGACCGCGAGGTGGGGTGATGCCTCCTACATCACGCCAACCCATCACGTCTGGCAAAGCAGATCTCACAGGATAGAGATCGCGCATATCCGAATATCCAGCTTGCACCGCCGGTGCAAACCGAGTCAATGTGGCCCAGTGGTCAGCACGGGTATTGAAGAGCTCTAACCTCAAGGCCCGATTTTCATGGTCCTTATCCTCGAGCATCTCAGCAGTGGTGCGAGTCCGTGAATCCTCCTGGGTGGGGTCAGCATAGATAGCCTGGAGATACCCTTGTGCTCCCGGAAGTGATCCTGGCATATACCGGAAATCAGAGTCCCGAAATAGACCAGATCTGACTCGCATGATGGTCATCATAGAGTAGGCGGCGTCCTGCACAGCCATCTCAATAGTAACCCCGAGTCCATAGGAGCAGTGAAGGGGCTCGGTGGACCTAGGATAAGATGGAAATATCCTGACAGTGCAGAGATACTGGCTTTGATTAAAGTCTTGGAATTGCTCTTCGACCGTGTACTCAGGATACCAACGGTATCCAGCCTCAGTCATTACCCTGACCAACATGGCAGTATGGCCGGGTACATCTAGGCATCGAGTCAGGCGAACCACTTGATTAAGGTCGCGAGTGGCCATCTGAAAGCACAATCATAATGCAAAGGCATTAGAATTTCTAGCAAAATTTCGGCAGCATAACAGCTGTAAATGCTCAAGAAGGATTTTGAGACATTTGACAAAGGATTTCATACACACTCAACATCATCATATCAAAGTTCTGAATCCATGCTAACAACATAACGTGGTAGAAGAACTGAACTAGGCTTGTATCCATCAACCCTATAAGGTACTACTGATTAGTAACGCGTGATCCTGATAGAGAGAATAGATCCTAATTCCTTAACCCCCGGTGGAAGAATAGACTGACTCAGATCAGAATGTCATAAGATAAAGGAGTAAAAAGAGCCTTACGTTCCAACCCACAAACAATTCCCCTACATATAACTAAAGAATTTCTAGACTCAACATCGCCGGTTTGGCTTGGAGAACCTACAGGCAGTCCGGCTCTGATACCAACGCTGTCAGGACCCCGACTCGATGTCACATCGATCTAGCTTGTAACACCTCATATCACTTTGCGGCCTCATGCACGGTATCCCCACGGGTGTCGCCTTACCTTTGCCCGGGACCGTTTGCGCCTTTTGGCTCACGTATATGATAGTGTCGCTAGCATCCATATGATAAAGAGCCCGGGCTGACATGACTAGTCGTAAACCCAAAGTGGCACAGACTTACAGGGACAGGCATCCATGACCCAGCAACGAACGTGTCGGTCATCAGCAAGTGGGTCCGGGCTGTAGCACTGGGCTAGCAGGACTCCGGTAAACTGGGCTGTAGCGGGCTAACAGGACTCCGGTACTCAATGCGTGACATTTCCCCGAAGGGACAGACACAGGAACGAAGAAGGACACATGCCGGCCAGCCTAAGTGTTCCCGAGCAGTAGCAAGCTACCATGGTTCAGTGGTAACACTAGGAGACATTTCCCGGTAAGAGAGGCTACTAAGGATAAACAACTAGATAGTCAGATCCCACACATACCAAGCATTTCAAACATACACACAATATGCTCGATATGTGCAAATACAACAAGGCATCACAACATGACTCTATGACACAAGTACTTTATTTAAGGCTCAGAGAGCCATACATAACATACACAAAGGTACGGGTCACACGACCCAGCATTCAAGTCATACAGTCATACAAACCAGCAGCGGAAGTAACTTGTCTGAGTACAGACAACTAGTAAAATAAAAGAGGCTTGGAAAGCCTAGCTATACTACGAGGTCCTTCACAAGCTCAGGATCACCACCTGGGCCTTAGCCTACTCATTGATGTCAACGTCTACGTAGAACCCATCAGAAGGGGTTGCAGCGTCTTCTGTAAAAAATGTAAATTATAGCAACATGAGTACAAAGGTAGTCAGCAAGACTTACATCAGATCCTACATACATGCATATTATCAAGAAGGGTTGGTGGAGTTGTTGCAGCAAGCCAGCTTTGACTCTTGGCTAGGCTAACCTACGAGACTCCAACTCGAAATGGTTTTGCGCACACGAGTCCACTACTCACCAATTCAATACACTACCGAGGATCCACCTCCGTCTTCCTACGGAAGAGCCATCCTCGGCACTCACCCTTATCTTGAGGTTTTTAGTAGTTTCCATTTACTTGTCTATGAACTGTATAGGCAACCAAGTAGTCCTTTACCGCGGACGCGGCTATTCGAATAGATCATGATAACCCTGCAGGGGTGTACTTCTTCATACACGCTCTCACCACTTACCGTCGTTTACATGACATGTACTCGGTAACCTTCAAGCGGAAGTCCAACGTGGGTGTCGGCCACGACCTACCTAACCACCTAAGCCTCCAGTCCAGGTTTATCGCCTATCCAGGTTCCAACCGTAGGGAGTTTGGCCGAGGTTTCCCATACGGCCCCGAACGATGTGAACAGGGTTCCCGAGATACCTAACGGGTATTCGGTACACCCAGCCACGTACCTACCGCATCACAGCCCACCCCTACGGTCAGCGCTGTCCACGGCCTCCAGTAGGCTACAAACACCAGAAACTACTTGCAACTCCTGGACGGAGAACTAGGGTGAATAAGAAGCCGAGAGGGTCCATTGGTTTCGGGCCCAATGCATGGTAGTAGCTGATTCTTAAATCACACATACAGATCTCAGTGCTTAAGGTCGGCTTCAATGAAACAACCCACCATGTACTCCTACATGGCCTCTCATCGATACCTTTACCAAATCATGTTCACCACACCACTCTTATTACCGACATAATCATTTCACTCTAGCCCATCACCCAGATGAACCAGACCTGACACGACTCTAAGCATAGCAGGCATAGCAAGGTAGGAACAACACATACATATGGCTCAATCAACTCCTACACATGCTAGTGGGTTTCATCTAGTTACTGTGGCAATGACAGGTCATGCAGAGGAAGTGGGTTCAACTACCGTAGCACACAGCAGTTTGAAACGCGTTGTCTTAATACAGTAAAAGAGAGCAGGAGCGAGAACATGGGATTGTATCGATATGTTCAAATGGTTGGTTGCTTGCCTGATGGTTCGATGCACTGATACGGTTCTTCGTTAGGGTAATCACGATACTCCTCGGAGGCAGATCCTGCCGCAAAGAACACTGATACACAACCATCACCAAACAATGTGCAACAATATGATGTATGCATGAAACATAGCAATATGAGTGTGTTGGGCTAATGCAGCTAAGACCAGAAGGGTTTGAACCAATTTGAACCAAAGATTCAAATTTCAAACTCAAACATGGCCCTTTAAAGTGTTTTTCCTTGTTCTGCATTAAACATCAAGTTAACTTGTTTAATCATGCATGAAAATAGTACAGATGGATAGATTGTATTTTTCTGATCATTTTTCATATATAATTTGTCTGATTTGGAGTTACGGAATAAAAGTTATGAATTTTTGAAGTTTAAACTATATTCTGGAATTTCCTATATTAGATTAATTCCAGAAAATCAATTATTGCGTCAGCCTGACGTCAGTGTGACGTCAGCAGGTCAACGGAACACGTCCGGGTCAAACCTGACAGTGGGTCCCGCATGTCAGGGTGATTAAATTAATTAAAGTTTAATTAAAACTAAACCTGTTTAATTAACAGGGCTGGGCCCCACCTGTCATTGACTCAGGGGAGTCAACCAGGGCCCACCCGTGGTCAAACCCGGGTCGGCTGCACCGGCGTTTAGCCGCCGGCGAGCCCGACGCGGCGGCGGAAGTGGTTTTGGCCGTTTCGACCACCAAATGGGTCGCGGAGACCACCGGAGTGGAGCTGAGGACAAGCCGCAGCTCTTGGTGGAGTCCGTTGGAGTCGGGGTGGCCGGAGTTGGCGCCGGCGACGACTTTGGCGGCCACCGGGGTTCGGCCGAAGACGAACTTGACGCTAGAGGGGTCGGTGAGGCTCGGGGAGTGGCTAGCTAGGTGCTAAGTGACACGGTGAGCATGATGGACACCGGGGAGTGGCCGGAGGATGACCGGGAGCACGTCGGCGACGAGCTCCACGGCGGTGGGTGTGGTTGAGCTCCGGGAGGTCGCTACACGGCTCGGGAGCAAGAACGGAAGGAAGGGGAAGATGGCTAAGCTCACAGTGAGTGCGACGAAGCCCTTGGTGTGGCCGGAGATCGACCGGAGCGACGACGGCGTTGAAGGGGATCTCCGGCGACGGCGGTTCGGGCGAGGTCGTTGCGGTGGACTCAGGCGTTGCGAGCGCTCGGGGCTCGGCTTGCTCGATGGAGTGGACAGCGGCGGAGCTCCTGGACACGATGAGAGGACACACGGGCGGCGGGAAGCACGGCTACGATGAAGGCACGGCGATGGTGGCGTCGGTCATGGCGGGGGAGCGCGAGGGGGAGGAGCTGGAGAGGAGAGGGGGTGTCTGGGGGGTTCGGGGGAGCGAGGGAGGCCGGTCCACGACGTCACTGGGCGCGGGGAGCAGCGAGGCGGCGAGCAGGTGCGTGGCGCGCGCTGCGGTCGCCGTCGGGCACCTGCCTGCCTGCCTGGCCGGCAAGCAGCTCGCTGGAGCGGCGCTGGGCTGGGCCGGCAGGTGGGCCGGGAGCAGGCGCCAGGTAAGTTTTTTCCATTTCTTTCTGTTTTCTATTTTTTTAATACTTCTGCAACTTTGTTGAATTAAATAAAATACTTAGGCTACTCCTAAAATCACCAAACTACTCCTGGTCCATAGTTGGATTATTTCCAACATGAAACATTTTAGTTTGGAGATATTTGAGCATTTAAATATTTTATATAATTTTAAATGCCCAAATTCAAATATTTATGATTTAATTCAAAAACTCTAAGCTGGCCTAGGAAAATGTGCACCACTTTTGGCAGAGGTTCTGAACCAAGACAAAAATGATGGGCATTTTAGAAGGGCATTTCAGGTTCATTGAAAAAGTTTTTAGTAAACCCTAATTGGTTGCAGAGGGGACTGGGGGTTCTGTCATCCCCATTTCAGGTTTCTGATGAAAGAGTAAACATGATGCAACACTTTAATGCATGGCTAACTAGGATGTGACAAAATGCACAACAAAGATTGATGCCCCCTTTTACATCTGATTTACAAATGCCATTATATTAGGTTCAAATAGACGAATGCACTTCCTATGAATTCAAATCTTCGAAACCCCCTTTATGTTTAATTCGACATGTATTCTATTTTGTAGCTAGTAATTTGGAATGTATCCATGCAAGTGACAAATGTATAAAGTGCTTCACACGAACGACATGGAGTGCACTAATTAATGTTTATATATGAATTGCAAAAGCATGCATTGCCTGAATTTCAAACCGCTCTAACTCTATGGATCGATAATATTAAATAAACACATGCACATGCTAGAATTCAATAGAGTATGGGTGTCTGATGGAGCGACTTTCGTCCATACGCAATTTGCAAAATTCATGATCTCATCCAGAAATAATAATGCCATTTATATTTTAATTTAATGCATAGAATCGCCTTTTACATGTAGATGCACTATGCCTCGGCCCATTCTCACAAATGCGCTATATATATCTCTATCTAACGCATAAGTGCACACACTTTATATGCATCAACATTTCTGTTTCACACATGCTCACAATCTCTCTCGGGGTGTCGGGGTGTCTCGCGCACATGCTCTCTCTGTATCTCTCTCTCTTTCTGACTACTATGTACCACTCTTTTCACTAATCTCAGTTGGAAAACACTATTTCTCTCACATGCATATATACACATGCACGGTCTCTACTAGCCCTCTATACGCACATATATGTGCCTACGTGTCTCCCACACGCACATTGTCTTTAGGCCTCTCTCACACACATTGCCCCCCCACCCCCCGACACACCTCTCTCTTAGTAGTTGGCAGATATGATTCCGTCATATCATTCGGTAGGATATCCCTCATTGTTAGGCTGGATGGTAATACGAGGTAAAGTTTTACCCTAGTTCGGACCCTTGCAGTTGAGGAAAAAGCCTACTCCTGGTACTGTATATTAGTGACAGGGGTGTCTACAAAGTACACGTGAATACCGGGCATTGTGCGTGTGCGTATACTATCGACGAACTAGCCCCCAAGCTTCTATAACATACTGGGGGCCTAGGGTTACAAATCATATATAGTCAGCTTATCACCAGTGGGGACACAATCCTCCGCGACTCTGGTAGCTTCGTGTTGTACGCCGAGTCCTCCGTATGGTTCTTCATATAACGCGTCTCGGTCCAACCTATGTGTCGCAGGATAGAACCGACCCGTGAGTCCTCATGTTGACCCACGACAACTAGAAATGATGTGCCCACCACACCACACACGCAATCGGACACTAAGAAAATAAGCATGTACAATAGTACAATGTTATACATCAAAGTTAATTGCATGGTGCATCCAAAAATATTTATTATCCATTGTGAATGTTTATATATTCTTCAAAAATATTAGTCACGGGAAAGAGAAACAAAGGGCATATCTCTCCTTGTCTCCACCGGACACCCCCTCTTTCTACACCACTTTCACGTACGCACACAAACTATCTCTCGGCCCTCTAAAAGTATGCCTGCCCACGACACATTCATGCATGACGGTCACTGTATTTCAAGCTAAAGCACCATATGGTCACTGGATTTCAGAATATGATCATTATGGTCACCGTATACATTCTCATTGTGATCATACTGTATCTAGCTCATGATACGTCTCCATTTTTTCTTGATGACACTGACGGACTGTGCATTTGATGTGTGCTTCGTATTTTGTTGACGACACTTATGGTCATTGTATTTGAAGCAAAAGCACGATATGGTCACTAGACTTCAGAATAAGCTCATCACGGTGATCATGTACATTTTGTCGTGCTAACCAACATGTGGATGGATGGTTAGGAGGACGGTGGTTTCTCGAGCCCACCAGGGTTAAAGTCCCGGTGCTCGCATTTATCCTAGGTTAATTTCAGTATTTTCCGGCGATGTGCGTTCAATGGGAGGAGACGTTCCACTCAACTACGAGGCACCTATGGTGACTTCGTAAAATCTGAAGATCATATGCTGGCCCACTCTCTCGAAGGTGCTCATAGGGGTAGGGTCTGCGTGTATGTGCTTATAGCGGTGAGTGCTTGCGCGTATATATGAGCCATTGCGTCTGTACCGTGTTAAAAAAATACATGTCATGGTTATACGGTCACTGGCTCACCCGTACAACTAGTGTCATGACACAATCAATTGACCAGTCAAACGTTCCACGTGGCGCAACTAGTGTTGCACCATCGGGGCGCGTAATCGTGGGGCCCTCCTGTCAGCCCGTATATGATAGAAATAAATGATAGTTTGAGTCTGTAATATGTTAATAAAATAGATTGTAGGGTGATCATACGGTCACTGGCTCACCATACACCTCTGTAATTTGTTGATGACACGATCAATTGACCAGTCAAACGGTCCACATTCAGCAGTGCACATTACCATAGGGCCCACCCGCCAGCGCATATATGAAGGACAGAAATGGTGATAAATTAGTGGCCGGTGGGTATTCGAAGTCGTGAGACCTGTGGTTGGCAGTCGCCGGTGGTGGGGGTGCGTTGATTGGGCAGTGGGGTGGGGATCGCCGGAGAAAAAGCTCGGTGCGGGGGGGCCTAGAGGGATGGCCAGTGCGGCGGTGGACCGGCGGTGGGGAGCGGTTTTGGGGCAGGCGGGGCGGCATGGCTGCGTGCGCCAGCCGCGGGCAGCGGGGGCCGGCGGTTCGGCCAATGGTGACTGCCGGCTTAGGGGGGTGGAGTTTGATGATAAACTGCATGCCCATGATTTCATATCAAATGGCTGGAAAATCTAATGACCAGAGATGAAAAAGTCAGTCGACTGATGTGTAGCCTCACCCCACACGTACACATGCACGCATGCAAGACACGCACACATGGATGCATGCAACACTGACATGTACACATAACGAACACACGCATGCGTGCAGGCGTGCAACACTAACACGTACACATGCACTCATAAACACACGTACGCATGCACACATGCATGCAATACTGAAATGTACCCTTGCACACACGCAACACTCACATGCCTGCATGCACACAACACATGACGCAAGACACACGGTCAACCTATACGTGTGTACACCCTTTGTTAAGGACATGGATTGTTACGGGTATTAATCAATCTTATCTGTGATAAGCAGAACATTGATGTTTGCAGTGGTCTTTATGAATCTCAATGTATCAAACGGGCTATCAACATAGTAGGCTTATCTATATGAAAAAGTTGATGTCACACTCAGTGAACAATCATCGGTTTATGAAATGCCCGCTTCTGACTGCCCTGGCCCACCAAAGGTTGCTCTGATGTGCGCTGCCTGCGTTGGGTCACTGACATGTAGGCCATGTGCCCAAAGAGCCCACACATCAGTGGAAGAACGGCACGGTGTCCTACGTCGGAGTCGAGGGCACCACACGTTGCACGCCCGGCTGAACACGCCTCCTTGCCGCATTCAAACGCCTCCATGAAACCCGCCCGTGTGGAAGCCGAGAAACCCACCCTGGACACACGTCCGTTCATGACCGGGCTGGCATTAAACACAACGCGGGCCGAGCTCCTCCCGTCCGCCGTCTATTTAATCTCCTATTTAAATGAGGCCAAACGCCAGCCAAGAATCACACACCTCCGCCGCTCCCCTATCTCCTCCTTCACCGTTTTGTCCACTCTTACAATGGCTTACGAAGAGTAGTTATTCCGCATCCAAGACGGCTGGGTGGCCCGCCGAGCCCGCCGGATAAGAGCTATGCAGCTCGCTGATCCACCTCCCTCCCCTCGCCCGACGGAGCCAGTTGCCGCCCCAAGCAGGTGTGTGGTTCAGCAACTTGCCACTCCAGGTTGGCTCGACGAGGAGTGGCGCACGGGTGTCGTTGCTTCCGTCCACGCCGCCGCCTCATACCGCGTCTCCCGTTTCTATGGCCGAGACTCCCATCCCGACGGCCATGCCAGGCAAGTAGCGACTGAAGCTGGGTGCGTGCAGAGCGATCATTCGGTGGCCAGCACCTCCGCGTCCACCGCCATAATCTAGGAGAAGTAGGACACGAGAGGCCGCCACCGCTTGGGTCCCATGAAGGCCACCGCGGAGGCGACGCCGGCGTACATAGCAGGTGTTTTGCCAGATCCTTTTGTTGCGAGGACCTTCATCGACCCCGCATGGGCTCCACGGAAGAGGAGCCCCCTTCCACCATCATCTTCGGCATCAGCCAATGATATCAGTTGGGGCAGTGGTGAAGAGAGTCGTCCTTTGTGCTGAAGCATACAGCGGTCCGGTGATCGTGCTGCCGGAAATGAGGAACACAAATCGATCGACATGCGACCATTTAGGCCAGGTATTATATACATGTGATGTCCAGAACTAGCACCACGTAGTTCATTTGAATGTAATGAAATCCATCATGTTTGTATGAAAATCTGGTATTTTATATGATTTCCGTCGTTGTTTATATGAAATATCGCCGTGTTTGCGTGAACTTCGTCTGGTTGGTTGAGTTGCTGTCATAATGTGTATGGATACAGTTGGATGGCGTAATTTGTGGGCCGCCGATCGGTCTGCGGGCTGCTCGGGCGGCATGTCGGGACAAAAAAACACTGCTCGTGCGAGCTCGTCTTCAACGTGCATGCTGGAGGATGCATAAGCACCTTAGCCATTCCTCGCTCATCGGTGGCAAAGGCACCGGTGGACAAAAGGGTCGCCAATATTTTGGCTACCCCGGGCAAGATCCAAACATCCCCTCCCAACAGATTCAAATCCCTCATTCGCCGTGGAATTTTGCCATGTGTTGTTTTCATGGACTAGCAAGATGCCCGTGCATTGCACAGAACATCAAGATGCATTTTTTACAAAACACCTGTTGTGATTGACCCATGCAGGAGTAATCTCATTTTGTAAAAAACTAATGATATCTCGAGAACTTTATCGAATAAATGGTATTTCAAGAATTTTATCGGACTCCATTTTTTATACAAGGCCACAAACCCATATTACAGGTACCAAGGACAAAATTAATGTCTTCTATGTAAATGTTGCAAGCCACCTTGTTTCCTTGTTTGCCGTCTAAATTAATGTGTATTCTTATCTTTCATGCACATCAAGCCAATGCTCACACTCCCGCATGCATGCAAGGGATAATTAATGTCCTCCTTTGCTAGTAGTATGAGGCAAACACCATTAATATTGCATCGATTAGTGTTAGTGACCTTGTATATCTGCAAATTGTAATTTTGATAGTGGCCTTGTATATAAAAATGGAGGGAGAAAGATGAGAGATAAGGTGAGGAGGAGTGGGGTGTGGCAGTGACTGGTGGTCGGACTGGGCGGAGGCATGGGGATGGACGACACATTATGTCTAGGTTTGTATCCCTCTCACACACACCTACATAGGTGGGCGATGTGCACGAAGAGAACAGGTGCATGCACGACGCACGGTGCATGGTGGGTGCACGATGCACGGTGGAGCTCATTTTTGTACGAAAAGGCAGCCCACGTGGTAATTTGACATGTGTACTAGTTGTCCACTTGACGGAGGGAGGATCGTCTACCACGGGTGAACAAACAAATTGCGACTTGACGTGTTATGTTAAAAAAGAGGTAAACCATGTGGGGACTACCTTAGAGGCAAGGCTCTATACACTGGAGCACTTTTGATGTGTCCCATCAACTCGCAGAACGAGGAGAAGCTTGCTTAGCACGCCATCTCCCCCGCCCACGGGCGCGGTGGCTCGCAGGACGAGGAGTAAATTTTACTACTCCCTCCGTTTAGTCCTTGTCCATACTAGCTTGGTTAGAGAGCTTATCATATTGTTTGGAATATATATGTCCTTTAGTACTCCCTCCATTTACATATACAAGGCCACTATTAAAAAAATACATTTTGCATCTATACAAGGCCACAAATAGTAATCGAGACAAAAGTTACTACTCCCTCCTTTCCAGTTTATGGCTCATTTTCAAAATCTCTCCAACCAAGGTAGACGGTGAGTGGTCAAATTTATTTCGTAGTTTGCACAAGTAATTAGTACGCTCATTTTTCTCAAGAAGTTATGTTTACCGAGGCATTAATTAGAACGAATGCATGAATGACCACTAAATTTCCATGAACTTCTACATGCATTGGTGAGTTTTCTCTTGACACTACTTGCATCGGGTGATCTAACACACCTCGAAATCCAAAATGTGATGGTACTAATACTAGTAGTAGAATTAAGACTTATAAAACGGAAAAATGAATATTTTTTAGATGATCCCTATAAACCCTAGTGGGTACGTACTCCGTAAAATCAGATTTTCCCAAAACTAAGTCGCTCAACCTTTATTTGCTGGTTTCCCTTCCTGCCTCCATGCCTCGAACAGACTATGCCAAAATCCCCTACCTGTCGCACGGGAAAAGACCCGCCCTCTCCTTTTTATAGTCCGGGTTTGTATCGATGGATCGCGCGAAGCAGCAAAAACCCAAGCCGTCCCTTGTACTCCTCCGTCGATACTCCCTTTCATGAATTATGTACTTCTTTTCGCCAACATGTGGGACATATAGCAACCGGGTCGACGTGTCAAGCACCAAATAATAGTGTAGAACAATAGGGGGACGCACGCCAGTCGTACCGCCCCAGTAGTAGTAATGAGCAATGAGACGTCAAATCACCATGCCGCACCTTCCCAGACGGACGAAGCAACCATTATTTCACACTTCGGTTTGCCATCATCTCAAACCACGTAGTATTGCTTCTGCCTTAAGACGGACACGCGCATCGCCTTGGTACATCATGTCACGTGGGACCACATGACATGCCATGCTCCCCCGTTGATCGCTTAGTAAAATCACCTCATTTTTACTATACTTCCTCCATATAGGTTTACATGGCATGCAGGTCGTTCTAAGTTGATAATTTAACTGGTTATATATGTGATGAACAGTAATCTAGCCTTCTAGAAATGTATAATTTTGTACAGTAGTAGGATCGATGGATTGCGCCATGGAGCAAAACTTGAAATTAAAAAAGGTGGTACATATAGAGAGCGCTCGTCGCCAAATTATGCATATAGTACTATTAAAAAAGCTAGTACGTGCTTAAATGGGGTGCTAAATCCTATTAAAGAAATACTAGTATGTACGTACTGAAGAGTTAAAGTAACGAGAAGAAACATAACATTGTTCTACTGGGGGCTCAGCACAACATAGCCCTCAAATTAAACTAAGCACACATGAAATTAAACTATGCAACTGATCCGGTAGACACTGCATTAGAACCACCATGAGCAATGACACTGCCACCTTACTCGGAGTCCTTGTCCACGTCCTCGACTTCGTCCTTGTCCCTATTCCTCTTGGCCGATACTTCTTTGCTTGAACCACACACTTGGCTCTTGCTCTCCATCCAACCCTTGTAGATATTGAAACAAAGGTAGCTATCCATTGCAGTGTAGTGGATGTGGTCTGTATCTAGTACATTCCGCTGCCATGCATGACGATGAAACGTGTATGGAGGTTTCTCCAGTTTACCGTACGAAGGATAAACCATGGCTCCTGCCAGGGTCAGCATTGAAGGCTGACCACTTGAGGGCAACGGCCGATTCTTCTGGAGGCCGAAGGGGTTGCCTACAACGAGGCCTATCTGACCCAGGACTCTTTCATCAGTTGTAAAGTCTACAGTAATGAATTTGACTAGGTCGCTCTTGAGGATGTTCTTAAAATCCTGGCATTCAACGTTGGCATGGCATATGTGGTAGACCAAGCATAAGTCATGCACGCAAACCTGGATCATGGTGGGCTTCTTCCTCTCTTCCTCCTTCAGATCCTTCTCTCGTCCCAGGACTGTGGTGTACTCAACATCTACCCTAGTGACCCACTCAACATTTGAGTTTTCGAACATGCTTCTGAAGCGAGCAAGGCATCCTTTCATCGTCGCGGAAGAACGGGTGTAGATGTGGTCGAACTCATCGCCGGTGATGTTTCTAACCTTGTACTCACCACTGATCATGGAGATTTGGGACGCCATGGATTTGGGAGAAGGGTTAGGATTAGTGGAACTACCGGAATGTGAAAGGACGGGACGACTAGGAACGAACTGTCGTAATATTAAAGGACGTGCGGGGACGAGTAGGAGCAAACTGCTAGCGTGCAAACGGCAGGGTAGTGGCTATCCACTCTCCCATGATACGGGATTACGAGAGCCCTTGGGTCTGAGATCGAACGGTTGCATGGCATGATTCTAGACCTATGGGTGAATATTCTATCCTAGAGGGTTATTCTGCAAATTTTCAGCAACTTAGCATGCGACCGATCAATCTCAGATCCAAGGGCAGCTAGCAGTCCGTATCATGGTCGCGCCTACAACGACCGTCGCGTCGCTCGCGCGTTTGCGCCCTTGGAGATTTAACACGGTGCGTTAGGCTATCTGATGTTGGCAAGTCATACATAGTCATCACTTAGTCACTCATACTACAACAAGGTTAGCTATAAGGTTGGCTATAAGTGTGTTTTTTTACTTCTCTCAATCTCTTTCTTCATACTCCCTCCGTCCCATAATATAAGAATGTTTTTGACACGAGTGTAGTGCCAAAAACGTTCTTATATTATGGGACAGAGGGAGTAGTATTTATTGCATTTGTCAAGGAGTGACCTCTTCCAATGAAATGGTGCTTAGATGAGGTGCTAAGGGCATTAAATGGCTTAGCAGTAAAGTCCCCAATGTATAGGCCTTAGTTTTTTGTTGCTAAGTTTGCTTCATTTAGTTAGCTATAGACTCAAAATTTTCTTTTCACCTAGGTACACACGCTTAGCACCATTTCTTCCTTGGGTCACCAAACTAGTATATCTCTTCTTAGTTAACTTGCCACATCAGACTTTATGCCTATGTGGCAAGCTTAGCACCTGTAGGAGCAAGTAAGTACAATAGTGGGCTATTAGCCCGCTTTACATGGCATTTTTGCATATGTGGAGGAAAGAGGCAAGGAAATAGTGGAGAAGTGGGCTCTCATGCAAGAGCCAGCCTCTACATGGTGGAGCATTGGGAGAGGCACGTGTATGGAGGTGGTCAGGAATCGGGAGACTCACGCCGGTCGTAGCACCGCAGTTAAAATGATAATGGCAAGTCAAATCACGGGGCCCCACCTGTCCAATAGTAACTCGCTGTCAAATCACACATCCTATCTTTGCAGCAGCCTACTCCCTCCTCTTCTAGCTTCTCTGTCGAACCGACTAGGCAGAACTACCTCGCCTACCGTGCAGGAAAAGCCCCGCCCTCGACTTCCAAATACTCCCTCCGTCTAGGTGAGCAAGGAGGAGGGGAAAACAAGAGACCTTAATGTTTATTTGCTAATTAATAGCATCGCATGCAATGGACTAACCACTGCATGTCGTGTTTGGTAGTCTCAAGTCATTAAAAGCATGTAGACCCCTCGTCTCTTATTGGTTGATATGTGAAGAAACAAGAAACGAGGTAGAAGTTAATGCACCACGCCTAAGTGTTTTGCGATTATTTGGTTTTTGTAAGATGACTTACACACCTAGACGGAGGGAGTACATGTTTAGAAACTACATTCTCTTAAGAATCCAATGATATACTTTTTATGACATGGTAACTCATATTTAGTTAGTCAAATGGATGACCTAGAACTACGTGCAGACCCCATAAACCAGGACACCTAAAAAATGAGACGGAGAGGGTAGTTCAGTACGTATCTTTTTAGATCAATATTGTCGGGATTCACCAAGGAGAAAAACCAAGTGGTAGGTCGCTCCTGTCGTGTTGGCGTAGCAACTCAAGCAGGGTCAGTCCGCACACGAAATGTTGACACACTTAATAGGACCCCTTTGGCTGACATGTGGCTCATCCACTATCTTGTTCCACGTGCGATGCACCAAATTACAGTGCGGAGCAGCGGTTGGAATTGGAGGCACCCTGGTTGTAGTGCCGCAGTAGTAGAAAATGAGCGATGAGGGGTCAAATCAGAAAGCCCCACCTTTCCGGCATTAAGCTGGACGGACGAAGCAACCATCATTTCACTCTAGGGCGCAAGAGCGTAAAGAAAAGAGAAAACAAATGATGCGTCCGGCAGCTACCTAGGGCACCCTAGGGTAGGGGTCTCCACTACAGATCCTTTTTTTGAAAGCTACTCCCTTGTCCTCTTGAAGAAAACCAATGATGCGTGCGGCGGTAGGGTTTGTAGGAGTACTACGGCGTGCGGGGCCATGTCGTAGTAAACGGGAGAGGGATTGAGTTCGAGTCGACGCCTTAAATATGTGTGGGCTACTTGGTTTTACGGGAACATGGCAGCATTTTGGGTTCGGGGACTAGTGGAGATATAGTACGTACAAAAAATTGTGGACGTAGGTTCGACCGAAAGGCAATGATGCATGGGCCCTGCATTTTGATATACCCGGGGCCTCGTGAAATTTGCTACCGTACTCAAAACTAGTAAGGTACACATGCATTGAAGGCAATAGATTTCGAAACCAAATTATGAATAAATACACACTATAGCATGTAAAGCTTTGAGTCATATATGCATGATGTAGATGTTCATTTAGTTCTTATAGTTCATCTCATTCAAAATGAATTAGTTTTACAAAAATGGTAAGCTTCATGGGGTTGTGCATTGTAAAGCATAAAGGAAAAAATAAATAATGGCAATTCATTTAGAAAAAATCCAATTATGATACGGAAGATTCTAGAACAAAAGAGAAGTGCTTGTGTTTTGAGGTTTGTGCAATATGATTAAGTTCAACCATGGAGTCTTCAAAATTGTACATGTGGCAGATCTGGTGGAATGTTGATGATATCCAATGGCCAGTAGTGCTCGGATTTGCCATCTCTACACTGTCGGATTAGCTTCATCCAGCGACCATCTTTCAAAGTTATTCGCGCACTATATAGTTCTTGTGCCATAGTTGCATGTCTTGGAAAAAGGCTACTAGTGGGTTGTACTAGCTATTTAGGAATAGAATATGTATACATGGAAGTTGTAGAGAAAGATATGACATGGAGTATCTCAATTCCTATGAGTAGGGATTGGAAAAGAGATGTCATTTGGTTCACATCATAGAAACTTTTCTATTGAATCTAGAGATGACATGTATCTCAATTCTTATGAGGAGGGATTAGAAAGAAGATGTAATTTGGTTCATATCATAGGAACTTTTCTATTGAATATACGCTAAAGTTTATTTTCCTTTGAAATTATGGGAGTATAGGAGTCCATTCATATGAACCAAGAGGCTCTAAAGCTATAGAAATGATATCATGTTTATTTCCTTTGAAATGTGGAGTATATGAATCTATTCCTATGAAGCAATTGGCTCAAAAGGAAAAAAAATCCTATAAAAATCATATCATATAGAGTTCCTATGATATTCCTCCCCACCAAAGGATGGTTGAAATTGTTGCAGGTAATATGATGGTCTTTCTCTGTAGACTCCTCCCCCATCTTTATAGTTACCTCTCGAGGATGAATGAAATGATATATACAGGGTATTCTACATGTGCAATTTGGTACACGAAGACTCGGTAAAAGTTTGCGAGGTTTGAATTTTCAATAAAGCTATATGCACTGCATTTTGGAACGAAGGGAGCATACGGCAGTTGCTAACACTCACATTGAAGATTTGTGTGTAGAAGGAGTGGCTATTCTGTTAAATGACATTGCAAAACTGACACTGTCGGATGCCGATCTAACGGTTGTTACGATGTTCGTCAGGAAAATGCTTGTGGCGAACATTTGTCAGATAATGATTTATGGACACATGCATTGCATTGATACGTTCCCCGTCTCTCTCATGCACATGCACACTCATGAGTCATGACTCTCCCGAGTTCTCTTGCACCCACCGTCTATCTACAGGTAGACGTCACACACATATGTGATCTTCATACCCTACCCTCAGAACTTTTAAAGAACAAAAGACATTGCGCACATTTTATTTTAGCTCACACGTCACACACTTATACTATTACTCTTGTGGCGAACGTTCTTGGGGCATAGTATATTGTACTCTCACGAAGAGAAGCGGTGCACGCATGCACTAGTTCTCTCACACCCACTCGCAGGTACACGTAGGAGCGCACTTTTTGAAGCTAGTACAACAAAATCACTCCACTATATATATAAGCAGGAGCCTTAGTGCTTGCTTTACTAGGTTTCCTCTCGTTCACTCTCTCATGCTCTCCAGATCTAAGAAAGACATATGTGGCCACACTCTCTCTCATCTCACGGCTGGTCACAAATCCGGCCGGACAACCTCGACCGGGGCAGGGGTGTGATACGTCCATTTTGCATCATGCTTTTATATCGATATTCATTGCATTATGGGCTGTTATTACACATTATGTCACAATACTTATGTCTATTCTCTCTTATTGTACAAGGTTTATCATGAAGAGGTAGAATGCCGGCAACTGGGATTCTGGCTCGAAAAGAAGCAAATATTGGAAACCTTTTCTGGACAGCTCCAAAAATCCTAAAACTCCACGGAAGTCATTTTTGAAATTAATAAGAATTATTGAGTGAAGAAAATACCAGAAGGGGCCCACACCCTGGCCAGGAGGGTGGGGGGTGCCCCCCCCTACTGGGCGCGCAGCCCTGTCTTCTGGGCCCTCTATTGGCCCTCTGGTGCCCATCTTCTGCTATATGAATCCTCTTACGCTAGAAAAAACCATAAGCAAGTTTACATGACGAAACTCCGCCGCCACAAGGCGGAACCAATCTAGGGCTCTGACATAGCTGTTCTGCCGGGGAAACTTCCCTCCGGGAGGGGGAAATCATCACCATCATCATCACCAACGATCCTCTCATTGGGAGGGGGTCAATCTCCATCAACATCTTCACCAGCACCATCTCCTCTCAAAACTCTAGTTCATCTCTTGTATCCAATCTTGTATCAAAACCACAAATTGGTACCTGTGGGTTGCTAGTAGTGTTGATTACTCCTTGTAGTTGATGCTAATTGGTTTAATTGGCGGAAGATCATATGTTCAGATCCTTAATGCATATTCATACTCCTCTGATCATGAACATGAATATGCTTTGTGAGTATTTACGTTTGTTCCTGAGGACATGGGTGAAGTCTTGCTATTATTAGTCATGTGAATTTGGTATTCGTTCGATATTTTGATGAGATGTATGTTGTCTCTCCTCTAGTGGTGTTATGTGAACATCGACTACATGACACTTCACCATTATTTGGGCCTAGAGTAAGGCATTGGGAAGTAATAAGTAGATGATGGGTTGCTAGAGTAACAGAAGCTTAAACCCTAGTTTATGCATTGCTTCCTAAGGGGCTGATTTGGATCCACTAGTTTCATACTATGGTTAGGTTTACCTTAATACTTCTTTTGTAGTTGCAGATGCTTGCAATAGGGGTTCATCATAAGTGCGATGCTTGTCCAACAAAGGGAAGTACCCAAGCACCGGTCCACCCACATATCAAATTATCAAAGTACCGAACGCGAATCATATGAGCGTGATGAAACTAGCTTGACGATAATTCCCATGTGTCCTCGGGAGCGCTTTTCTCATTATAAGAAATTGTCTAGGCTTGTCCTTTGCTACAAAAAGGATTGGGCCACCTTGCTGCACTTTATTTACTTTCATTGCTTGTTACCCATTATAAATGATCTTATCACAAAACTATCTGTTACCTACAATTTCAGTGCTTGCAGAGAATACCTTACTGAAAACTGCTTGTCATTTCCTTCTGCTCCTCGTTGGGTTCGACACTCTTACTTATCGAAAGGACTATGATAGATCCCCTATAATTATGGGTCATCAAGACTCTTTTCTAGCGCCGTTGCCAGGGAGTGAAGCGCCTTTCATGAGTGGAACTTGGTATGGAAACATTTATAAAGTGTGCTGAAATTTTCTGTCACTTGTTACTATGGAAACTAATCCTTTGAGGGGCTTGTTCGGGGTATCTTCACCCCGACCAGTAGAGAAAAGAGTTTCTCTTCAACCTACTGAACCTACTGAAAATGTTTTCTTTGAGATTCCTTCGGGTATGATAAAGAAACTGCAAGCTAATCCCTTTGCAGGAGATGGAACATTGTATCCTGATTTACACCTTATCTTTGTGGATCAAGTTTGTGGATTATTTTAGCTTGCAGGTATTCCCGATGATGTTGTTAAGAGGAAAGTCTTTCACCAGAAGTTGTTAAGACGCACTGACATGGCATAGGCTATGTGATGATGTTGTTAAGACACATTGACATGGCATAGGCTATGTGATGATATGGGATCTTGGAGGTATAAACGATTGAAGTTGGAATTTCACCAGAAGTTCTACCCTATGCACCTTGTTCATCGTGATCGTAATTACAAATATAATTTATGGCCTCACGAAGGAGAAAGCATCGCTCAATCTTGGGGGAGGCTTAATTCAATGTTATATTCATGCCCCAATCATGAGCTCTCAAGAGAAATGATTATTCAAAAAAATTATGCTCGGCTTTCTCTCAATGATCACACCATGCTCGATACTTCCTGTGCTGGTTCTTATATGCTGTAGACTACTGAACTCAAGTGGGATTTACTGGAAAGAATTAAACACAACTCCGAAGATTGGGGTTCCGACGATGGTAAGGAGTCAGGTATAACACCTAAGTTTGATTGTGTTAAATCTTTTATGGACACCGATGCTTTTCGTGAATTTAGCGCTAAATATGGACTTGACTCTGAGATAGTAGCTGCTTTTTGTGAATCTTTTGCTGCTCACATTGATCTCCCTAAGGAGAAATGGTTTAAATATAACCCTCCCACTCAAGTAAAGGTAGTTTCACCTATTACAGTTGAAGAAAAGACTATCACTTATAATGATCGTATTGTTCCTACTACTTATGTTGAGAAACCACCTTTTCCTGTTAGGATAAAGGATCGTGCTAAAGCTTCAACTGTTGTTCGTAAGAGTAATACTAGAACATATACACCCCCTAAGAAAATTAAAGTTGAACCTAGTATTGCTATGGTTAAAGATATCTTGGATGATAATATAGATGGGCATGTTATTTACTTCTGTGGTGAAACTGCTAATATTGCTAGACCCGATGCTAAGATACATAGACCAGCTGTAGGCATGCCTGTTATTGCCGTTAAAATAGGAGATCATTGTTATCATGGACTATGTGATATGGGTGCTAGTGCTAGTGCAATACCCTTTTCCTTATATAAAGAAATTATGCATGATATTGCACCCGTTGAGTTAGAAGGTATTGATGTTACAATTAAGCTTGCCAATAGAGATACTATTAAGCCATTTGGGATTGTTAGAGATGTTGAAGTCTTGTGTGAGATGATTTTCTTGTTCTTGGTTCCCCACAAGATGACTTTTGTCCCATTATATTTGTCACACCATTTTTGAATATTGTTAATGCTACGATTGATTGCGAAAAGGATGTTGTTACAATTGGTTTGGGGGATATGTCTCATGAGTTTAATTTTGCTAAGTTTCATAGACAACCCCGTGATCCAATTCTGAAAGAAGGGAAATAGATGAAGTATTCCTTCAACAGGGCCAATTCTGAAACACAAGTTACCTGTTGAAATCCTAGGGGATCCTCCTCCACCCAAGGGTGATCCCGTGTTTGAGCTCAAACCATTACCTGATAATCTTAAATATGCTTATCTTGATGAAGAGAAGATATATCTTGTTATTATTAGTGCTAACCTTTCAGAGCAAGAAGAGGAAATATTATTGAAAACTCTGAAGAAGCACCGTGCTGCTATTGGACATACTCTGGATGATCTTAAGGGCATTAGTCCCACTCTATGCCAACACAAAATAAAATTGGAGAAAGATGCTAAACTAGTTAGAGATCCTCAACGACGATTAAATCCTACGATGAAAGAAGTGGTAAGAAAGGGGATACTAAAGCTCCTTGAGGCAGGTATAATTTATCCTGTTGCTGGTAGTAATTTGGTAAGTCATGTCCATTGCGGCCCCAAGAAGGGAGGTATTACTGTAGTTCCTAATGATAAAGATGAATTGACCCCGCAAAGAATTATTACAGGTTATAGGATGGTAACTGATTTCCTTAAATTAAATAAAGCTACAAATAAAGATCATTACCCTTTACCTTTTATTGATCAAATGCTAGAAAGACTATCCAAACATACACATTTCTGCTTTCTAGATGGTAATTCTGGTTTCTCTCAAATACATGTGTCAACGGAGGATCAATCAAAAACTACTTTTACTTGCCCTTTCGGTACTTTTGCTTATAGACGCATGCCTTTTGGTTTATGTAGTGCACATGCTACCTTTCAAAGATGCATGATGGCTATTTTCTCTGACTTTTGTGAAATGATTTGTGAGGTATTCATGGATGACTTCTCCGTTTATGGATCCTCTTTTGATGATTGCTTGAGCAACCTTGATCGAGTTTTGCAGAGATGTGAAGACACTAGTCTCGTCTTGAATTGGGAAAAGTGCCACTTTATGGTTAATGAAGGCATTGTCTTGGGGCATAAAATTTCTGAAAGAGGTATTGAAGTTGATAAAGCTAAAGTTGATGCTATTGAAAAGATGCCATGTCCCAAGGACATTAAAGGTATAAGAAGTTTCCTTGGTCATGCCGGTTTTTATAAGAGGTTCATTAAGGACTTTTCTAAAATCTCTAGGCCTCTGACTAATTTATTGAAAAATATATTCCTTTTTTCTTTCATGATGATTGTGTAGAAGCATTTTAAATACTTAAGAAACCTTTTATCGCTGCACCTATTGTTCAGCCACCTGATTGGAATTTACCCTTTGAAATTATGTGTGATGCTAGTGATTATGATGTATGTGTTGTTCTAGGGCTAAGAGTTGATAAGAAATTGAATGTTATCCAGTATGCTAGTAAAACCATTGACACTGCCCAAAGAAATTATGCTACTACTGAAAAAGAATTCTTAGCAGTTGTATTTGCTTGTGATAAGTTTAGACCTTATATTGTTGATTCTAAAGTTACTATTCACAATGATCATGCTGCTATTAAATATCTTATGGAAAAGAAAGATGCTAAACCTAGACTTATTAGATGGGTTCTCTTGCTCCAAGAATTTGATTTGCATATTATTGATAGAAAGGGAGCTGAGAACCCCGTTGCAGACAACTTGTCTAGGTTAGAGAATGTTCTTGATGACCCACTACCTATTGATGATAGCTTTCCTGATGAACAATTAGTGGTCATTAGTGCTTCTCGTACTGCTCCATGGTATGCTAATTATGCTAATTACATTGTTGCTAAATTTATACCACCTAGTTTCACATACCAGCAAAAGAAAAAGTTCTTTTATGATTTAAGACATTACTTCTGGGATGACCCACACCTGTACAAAGAAGGAGTAGATGGTGTTATTAGACGTTATGTACCTGATCATGAACAGGAACAGATCCTACGCAAGTGTCACTCCGAACCGTATGGAGGACACCACGCTGGAGATAGAACTGCACATAAGGTATTGCAATCCGGTTTTTATTGGCCTACTCTCTTCAAAGATGCTCGTAAGTTTGTCTTGTCTTGTGATGAATGTCAAAGAATTGGTAATATTAGTAGACGTCAAGAAATGCCTATGAATTATTCCCTTGTTATTGAACCATTTGATGTTTGGGGCTTTGATTATATGGGACCTTTTGCTGCCTCTAATGGATATACACATATTTTAGTTGTTGTTGATTACGTTACTAAGTGGGTAGAAGCTATTCCAACTAGTAGTGCTGATCATAACACCTCTATTAAGATGCTTAAAGAAGTTATTTTTCAAAGGTTTGGAGTCCCTAGATATCTTATGACTGATGGTGGTTCACATTTTATTCATGTTGCTTTTCGTAAGATTCTTGCTAAGTATGATGTTAATCATAGAATTGCATCTCCTTATCACCCACAGTCTAGTGGTCAAGTAGAGTTGAGTAATAGAGAGCTCAAATTAATTTTGCAAAAGACTGTGAATAGATCTAGAAAGAATTGGTCCAAGAAACTTGATGATGTATTATGGGCCTATAGAACTGCATATAAAAATCCTATGGGTATGTCTCCGTATAAGATGGTTTATGGAAAAGCATGTCACTTACCTCTCGAACTTGAACATAAGGCATATTGGGATATTAAAGAGCTCAACTATGACTTCAAACTTGCCGGTGAGAAGAGGTTATTTGATATTAGCTCACTTGATGAATGGACAACCGAAGCCTATGAGAATGCCAAGCTGTTCAAAGAAAAAGTTAAAAAGATGGCATGACAAAAGGATACAAAAGCGTGATTTTAACGTAGGTGATTATGTGTTGCTATTCAACTCTCGTTTAAGATTTTTTGCAGGAAAACTTCTCTCTAAGTGGGAAGGCCCTTACGTTATCGAGGAGGTCTATCGTTCCGGTGCCATGAAAATCAACTACTTCGAAGGCACAAGTCCGAGGGTGGTGACCGGTCAAAGAATCAAACGTTATATCTCAGGTAATCCTATAAATGTTGAAACTAATATTATTGAAACCGTAACCCCGAAGGGATACATAAGGGACACTTTCCAGAATGTTTCAGACTCCGAAAAGGAATAGGTATGAGGTACGGTAAGTAAACCGACTCCAAAACAATTCTAATGGCAATTTTTCCCTGTTTTGGAATATTTAAGAATTTTGGAAAGCAAGAAGTAAACCGGGAAGTACACGAGGCCTCCACGAGGGTGGAGGGCACCCCCCTACTGGGCACGCCCCCTGTCTCGTGGGCACCTCGTGTGCCTCCTGGACTCCGTTTTCTTGCACGTTACTTCTTTTGGTCGGTAAAAATTCGTTATATAATCCCCTGGAGGTTTTTACCACCGTATCACGCAAAAATCTTCTGTTTTCATTTCGAGTTATTTCTGCCGCAGGTTAGAGCAATATGGCGTCCCAGGATTCGGAGGCAGAAAGCTATGTGGCTAATTTCCTTGCAGACCCTAAGGTCTACGGGGACTTGGAGCATGGTGGCTGGACCACTGAGGAAGAGGAAGGCTATGAGCCTAAGGGAAAGGAGGAGACGAGCTCATACGAAGATGAAGCCCCATTACCTCAACCTGGGGACATGCATGTGGAGTTTAAAAAGTCAAGCCTCCCTGATAGAGCAAAGAAGCCAAAAATTGAGTTTATCCCTTTTCGTCTCTTGCAAGAAAACAAACAGGAACTATGCAGAAGGATATTAAGTCTTGAGCGGGAGATTGATGATCTAAAGGAGAAAACTGTTGTCGTCAAGCGTAAATTGAGGAACAAGCCTACATCATCAACAACTCCTTCTTCACCACCTCCGAGGACATAATTACATGGGTATGGGCACTCCCCTTGGCAACTGCCAAGCTTGGGGGAGGTACCCCAGTATTGTATCACCATCATAATCCTATCTTTACCGTTTTACTTAGTTCGATCCCTTTTAGTAATATCTTGATCTAGTAGATTGAAGTTTTGGTATGAATTAGTTTTGATTTTTGCTTTGTGATCTCTTTATGTAATCGAGTCCGTGAGCTATCTATAATAAAGATTAGTGTTGATTCAAGGGCTTTGCTATCTTGTTATGATCTTGAGAAAGTAGAAAGAATAAAAAGAAATAAAAGAGTGCATATTGATCTTATGGATAGTAATGACTTCAAATATAAAGAGTATGATGCATAAAAGTTGTTGAGAGTTGACAAATGTAGTTTTGGTCATCGTTGCATTTAATAGGAAGTAATAAACAAAGAGAGGTTTTCACATATAAATATACTATCTTGGACATCTCTTTATGATTGTGAGCACTCATTAAGTATGACATGCTAAAGAGTTGATGTTGGACAAGGAAGACAACGTAATGGTTTATGTTTTCTCACATCTTAGTTGAAGTATAGTGTCATGGATCTTCCAAACATGTTGAGCTTGCCTTTCCCCCTCATGCTAGCAAAATTCCTTGCACCAAGTAGAGATACTACTTGTTCTTCCAATTATCCTTAAACCCAGTTTTGCCATGAGAGTCCACCATACCTACCTATGGATTGAGTAAGATCCTTCAAGTAAGTTGTCATGTTGCAAGCAATAAAAGTTGCTCTCTAAATATGTATGACTTATTAGGGCGGAGAAAATAAGCTTTATACGATCGTGTGATATGGAAGTAATAAAAGCGACGGACTGCATAATAAAGGTTCATATCACAAGTGGCAATATAAAGTGACGTTCTTTTCCATTAAGATTTTGTGCATCAAACCCTAAAAGCATATGACAACCTCTGCTTCCCTCTACGAAGGGCCTATCTTTTACTTTATGTCTTTACTTTATGCAAGAGTCAAGGTGATCTTCACCTTTCCTTTTTTTCATTTTATCCTTTGGCAAGCACCTCATGTTGGAAAGATCCTGATATATATATCCAATTGGATGTAAGTTACCATGAACTATTATTGTTGACTTCACCCAAAGGTGAATATGTTGGGAGGCAACACAATAAGCCCCTGTCTTTCTTAGTGTCCGATTAAAACTTCATAACCATACATATTGCGTCGGTGTTAGCAATTGTAGAAGACTATATGGTAGTTGAGTATGTGGACTTGCTGAAAATCTCTATTATTGACTCTTTCTGATTTATGATAAATTGCAATTGCTTCAATTACTGAGATTATAGTTTGTTAGTTCTCAATGAAGTTTATGTTCCATACTTGACATTGTGAATAGATTGTTACTTGAGTATAAGAAATCATATGACAAAATCCTTATATATTGTTGTTATTAGAATGATAATGATGCCCTCATGTCCACATTTTATTTTTATCGACGCCTCTATCTCTAAACATGTGGACATATTTTTCGATTTCGGCTTCCGCTTGAGGACAAGCGAGGTCTAAGCTTGGGGGAGTTGATACGTCCATTTTGCATCATGCTTTTATATCGATATTCATTGCATTATGGGTTGTTATTACACATTATGTCACAATACATATGGCTATTCTCTCTTATTTTACAAGGTTTATCATGCAGAGGGAGAATGCGGGCAGCTGGGATTCTTGCTGGAAAAGGAGCAAATATTGGAAGCCTATTCTGCACAGCTCCAAAAATCCTAAAACTCCACGGAAGTCATTTTTTGAATTAATAAGAATTATTGAGCGAAGAAAATACCAGAGGGGGCCCACACCCTGGCCAGGAGGGTGGGGGCACACCCCCTGTCTCCTGGGCCCCCTGTTGGCCCTCCGGTGCGCATCTTCTACTATATGAAGCCTCTTACCCCGGAAAAAATTATAAGCAAGCTTACGGGACGAAACTTCGCCGCCACGAGGCGGAACCTTGGTGGAACCAATCTAGGGCTCCAGCGGAGCTGTTCTGCCGGGGAACCTTCCCTCCGAGAGGGGGAAATCATCACCATCGTCATCAGCAACGATCCTCTCATCGGTAGGGGGTCAATCTCCATCAACATCTTCACCAGCACCATCTCCTCTCAAAATCCTAGTTCATCTCTTGTATCCAATCTTGTATCAAAACCACAAATTGATAGCTCTGGATTGCTAGTAGTGTTGATTACTCCTTGTAGTTGATGCTAATTGGTTTACTTAGTGGAAGATCATATGTTCAGATCCTTAATGCGTATTAATACTCCTCTAATCATGAACATCAATATGCTCTGTGAGTAGTTACATTTGTTCCTGAGGACATGGGTGAAGTCTTGCTATTAGTAGTCATGTGAATTTGGTATTCGTTCGATATTTTGATGAGATATATGTTGTCTCTCCTCTAGTGGTATTATGTGAACGTCGACTACATGACAGTTCACCATTATTTGGGCCTAGAGGAAGGTATTGGGAAGTAATAAGTAGATGATGGGTTGCTAGACTGACAGAAGCTTAAACCCTAGTTTATGCGTGATACGTCTCCAACGTATCTATAATTTTTGATTGTTCCATGCTATTATATTACCCCTTTTGGATGTTTATGGGCTTTATTTTATACAATTATATCATTTTTGGGACTAACCTACTAATCGGAGGCCTAGCTCGTATTGCTCTTTTTTGCTTATTTCAGTATTTCAAAGAAAAGGAATATCAAACGGAGTCCAAACGGATTGAAACCTTCGGGAGCATGATTTTTAGAACGAACGTGATCCGAAGAACTTGGAGTGCATGTCAAGAAGCTTGCGAGGCGGCGAGGAGACAGGAGGGCACGCCCACCCCCTTTGGGTGTGCCCCCTATCTCCTGGGCCCCACAGGCGGCCACCGACGTACTTCTTCCTCCTATATATACCGACGTACCCCGAAAACATCTAGGGAGCCAACGAAACACAATTTCCACCGTCGTAACCTTCTGTATCTGCAAGATCCCATCTTGGAGCCTTCGCCTGCGCTCCGCCGGAGGGGGAATCGACCACGGAGGGCTTATAGATCAACACCATAGCCCCTCCGATGAGTTGTGAGTAGTTTACCACAGACCTTCGGGTCCATAGTTATTAGCTAGATGGCTTCTTCTCTCTTTTTGGATCTCAATACAATGTTTTCCCCCTCTCTTGTGGAGATCTATTCGATGTAAACTCTTTTTGTGGTGTGTTTGCCAAGATTCGATGAATTGTGGGGTAATGATCAAGTTTATCTATGAGAAATATTTGAATCTCCTCTGAATTCTTTTATGTATGCTTGAGTTATCTTTGCAAGTCTCTTCGGATTATTAGTTTGGTTTGTCCTACTAGATTGATCTTTCTTTCCATGGGAGAAGTGCTTAGCTTTGGGTTCAATCTTGCGGTGTCCTTTCCCAGTGACAATAGGGGCATAAAGGCACGTATTGTATTGTTGCCCTCGAGGATAAAAAGATGGGGTTTATATCATATTGCTTGAGTTTATACCTCTACATCATGTCATCTTTCTTAATGCGTTACTCTGTTCTTTATGAACTTAATAGTCTAGAGGCAGGCAGGAGTCGGTCGATGTGTGGAGTAATAGTAGTAGATGCAGGCAGGAGTCGGTCTACTTGTCGCGGACATGATGCCTATATACATCATCATGCCTAGATAATCTCATGATTATTCACCTTTCTATCAATTGCTCGACAGTAATTTGTTCACCCACCATAATACTTGTGCTATCTTGGGAGAAGCCACTAGTGAAACCTACGGCCCCCGAGTCTATCTTTTATCATATAAGCTTTCAATCTACTTTTATTTTCATCTTTACTTTTTGCATCTATATCATAAAATACCAAAAATGTATTTATCTTATCATACTATCTCTATCAGATCTCACTTTCGCAATTGGCCGTGAAGGGATTCACAACCCCTTTATTGCATTGGTTGTGAGTTCTTTGTTTGTTTGTGTAGGTGCGTGGGACTTTTGAGGAGCCTCCTACTGGATTGATACCTTGGTTCTCAAAAACAGAGGGAAATACTTACGCTACTATTGCTACATCACCCTTTCCTCTTCAAGGAAAACCAATGCATGCTCAAGACGTAGCAAGAAGGATTTCTGGCGCCGTTGCCGGGGAGGTCTTTGCTCAAGTCAAGACATACCAAGTACCCATCACAAACTCATGTCCCTCGCATTTAAATTATTTGCCATTTGCCTCTCGTTTTCCTCTCCCCCACTTCACCCTTGCTGTTTTATTTTCCCTCTCTTTCTCAATCTTCTCCTCTCTTTTTCGCTTGCCTTTTTCTGTTTGCTTGTGTGTGGATTACTTGTTGCCACGGCGCAAGATAATACCAAATTGTGTGATTTCTCCAATACCAATAATAATGATTTCCTTAGTACTTTGATTACTCCTCTTAATGATGTTGAGTCTTGTGAAAGCAATACTGCTTTGCTGAATATTGTTATGAAAGATCAATTAGCCGGCCTTCCTAGTGATATGCCGCTACTCATCTAAACAACTTTGTTGATTTGTGTGATATGCAAAAGAAGAAAGTTATGGATAATGATATTGTTAAATTGAAGTTATTTCCGTTTTCACTTAGAGATCGTGCTAAAGTTTGGTTTTCGTCTTGGCCTAAAAATAGTATTGATTCTTGGAACGAGTGCAAAGATGCTTTTATCTCTAAGTATTTTCCACCCACTAAGATCATCACTCTTAGGAACGATATTATGAATTTTAAACAACTTGATCATGATCATGTTGCCCAATCTTGGGAAAGAATGAAATTGATGATTCGCAATTGCCCTAATCATGGTTTGACTTTATGGATGATCATACAAAATTTTTATGTCGGTTTGAACTTTGCTTCTAGAAATCTTTTTGATTCGGCCGCGGGAGGCACGTTTATGGAAATCACGTTAGGGGATGCTACAAAACTTCTTGATCATATTATGGCTAATTATTCTCAATGGCACACTGAAAGATCTTCTAGTAAAAAAGTGCATGCTATAGAAGAAATCAATGTTTTGAGTGGAAAGATGGATGAACTTATGAAGTTGTTTGCTACTAAAAATACTCCTCTTGATCCCAATGTTATGCCTTTGTCTACTTTGATTGAGAATAATAATGAATCTATGGATGTGAATTTTGTTGGTAGGAATAGTTTCGGTAACATTTCTTATAGAGGAAACTTTAATCCTAGACCGTTCCCTCATAATTCCCCTAATAATAATGGAAATTCCTACAATAATTATTATGGTAATTTTAATAAGATGCCCTCTGATTTTGAGAATAGTGTGAAAGAATTTATGATTTCTCAAAAGAATTTTAATGCCTTGCTTGAAGAAAAATAGCTCAAAGTTGATGATTTGGCTAGGAACGTTGATAGACTTTCGCTTGATGTCGATACTCATAAACTTAGATCTACTCCTCCTAAGCATGATATCAATGAGTATCTCAAAGCAATGAGAATTTCCATTGATGAGTGCAAGGAAAGAACCGCTAGATTGCGTGCTAAGAAAGATTGCTTTATAAAGGCGTGTTCTTCTAGTTTCAATGAAAATAATGATGAAGATCTTAAAGTTATTGATGTGTCTCCTATTAGATCTTTGTTTTGCAATAAGAATCTTGATAATAATGGGACTGGAGATGAGTCAACTTTAGTTATAAGGCGTCCCAAGAATTCGGAGTTTTTAGATCTTGATGCTAAATTTGGGAAAAGTGGGATTGGAGAGGTCATGACTTTAAATAGTATTGAACCCACTATCTCGGATTTCAAGGAATTTGATTATGATAATTGTTCTTTAGAAGTTTGTATTTCCTTGTTGCAATCCGTTGTTAATTCTCCTCATGATTATAGTCAAAATAAAGCTTTTACCAAACATATGATTGATGCCTTGATGGAATCTTATGATGAAAGACTTTATTTGGAAGTTTCTATACCTAGAAAACTTAATGATGAGTGGGAACCTACTATAAAGATTAGAATTAAAGATCATGAGTGTTTAGCTTTGTGTGATTTGGGTGCCAGTGTTTCCACGATTCCGAGAACTTTATGTGATATTCTCGGTTTCCATGATCTTGATGATTGCTCTTTAAATTTGCACCTTGCGAATTCCACCATTAAAAGCCAATGGGAAGGATCAATGATATCCTCATTGTTTCAAATATAAATTTGGTGCCCGTAGATTTTATCGTTCATGATATAGATTGCAATCTTTCTTGCCCTAATATTTTTGGTAGACCTTTCCTTAGAACGATTGGTGCGATTATTGATATGAAGGAAGGGAATATTAGATTCCAATTTCCATTACGGAAAGGCATGGAGCCCTTTCCAAGAAATAAAAGTCAAATTACCTTATGAATCTATCATGTGAGCTACTTATGAATTTAGTGCCAAAGATGGCACTACTGAGATCTATCTTCGCTTTTATGTCTAGCTAGGGGCGTTAAACGATAGCGCTAGTTGGGAGGCAACCCAATTTTATTTGTGTTTTTTTGTTTTTGTTCCTGTTTAGTAATAAATTTTTCATCTACCTTCTGTTTAGATGTGTTTTTATGTTTTAATTAGTGTTTGTGCCAAGTAGAACCTATAGGATAACCTATGATGTTAGTTGATTTAATTCTGCTGAAAAACGGAAACTTTGCGCACAAATTTAGTTTTGTTAAATCACAGGAATGTGATTTTGCGTTGACTCTTTTTTCTGATGATCAATAGACAAATTGTCCAGGACTTCCTATTTTGGTAGGATTTTTAGAGTTCCAGAAGTTCGCGTTAGTTACAGATTTCTACAGACTGCTCTATTTTTGACAGATTCTATTTTTCGTGTGTTGTTTGCTTATTTTGATGCATCTATGGCTAGTAAAATAGTTTATAAACCATAGAGAAGTTGGAATAAAGTAGGTTTAACACCAAAATAAATAAATAATGAGTTCATTACAGTACCTTATGTGGTGGTTTTGTTTTCTTTCACTAACGGAGCTTATAAGATTTCCTGTTGAGTTTTGTGTTGTGAAGTTTTCAAGTTTTGGGTAAAGCTTTGATGGACTATGGAATAAGGAGTGGAAAGAGCCTAATCTTGGGGATGCCAAAGGCACCCCAAGATATTCAAGAATAGCCAAAAGCCTAAGCTTGGGGATGCCCCGGGAAGGCATCCCCTCTTTTGTCTTCCTTCATTGGTAACTTTACTTGGAGCTATATTTTTATTCTCCACGTGATATGTGTTTTGCTTGGAGCGTCGTGTATTATATTAGTCTTTGATTTTTATTTTACCACAATCATCCTTTCTGTACACACCTTTTGGGAGAAGCCCACTTGATTAGCATTTGCTAGAATACTCTATGTGCTTCACTTATATCTTTTGAGCTTGATAGTTTTTGCTCTAGTGCTTCACTTATATCTTTTAGAGCACGGCGGTGGCTTAATTTTGAAGAAATTGCTAGTCCCTCATGCTTCACTTATATTATTTTGAGAGTCTTTTATAACAGCATGGTATTTGCTATGGTTATAAATTTGGTCCTAGAATGATGAGCATCCAAGTTGGGTATAATAAAAACTATCATAGAAAGTGCATAAAACACTAGGATCAATTTGATGCTTGATAATTGTTTTGAGATATAGAGGTAGTAATGTTAGGGTCATGATAGTGGGTAATTATGAAATTGAGAAATACTTGTGTTGAAGTTAGCATGTCCCGTAGCATGCATGTATGGTAAAAGTTGTGTGACAAATTTGTTCCATGAGGTGCTCTTTAGATTGTCTTCCTTATGAGTGGAGGTCGGGATGGCGCGATGGTTAACTCCTACCAACCCTTCCCCTAGGAGCATGCGTAGTAGTACTTTGCTTCGAGGGCAAGTAGACTTTTGCAATAAGTATATGAGTTCTTTATGACTAATGTGAGTCCATGGATATACGCACAATCATCCTTCCACTTCGCTAGCCTCTATTATACCGCGCAACTTTGGCCGGTATCATGCACCCATTATTTACCTTCCTCAAAACAGCCATGCAACTTTCCACCGTTCCGTTTATTATGACACGTTCCATCATTGTCATATTGCTCTTTGCATGATCATGTAGTTGACATCGTATTTGTGGCAAGGCCACCTTCATAATTTTCATACATGTCGCTCTTGATTCATTGCATATCCCGGTACACCGCCGGAGGCATTCATATAGAGTCATATCTTGTTCTAGCTTTGAGTTGTAATTCTTGAGTTGTAAATCAATAAAATTGTGATGTTCTTCATTATTAGAGCATTGTCTCAGTGAGAAAAGGATGATGAAGACTATGATTCCCCCACAAGTCGGGATGAGACTTCAGACTTAACAAAAAAAGAGAAAGGCCAAAAAGAAAAAAAAAAGAAAGGGCAAAGAAAAAAAAAGAAAAAAAATATAAAATGAGAGAAAAAGAGAGAAGGGACAATGCTACTATCTATTTTTCGACACTTGTGCTTCAAAGTAGCACCATGATCTTCATGATAGAGAGTCTCCTATGTTGTCATTTTCTTATACTAAGTGGGAATTTTTCATTATAGAACTTGGCTTGTATATTCCAATGATGGGCTTCCTCAAAATGCCCTAGGTATTCGTGAGCAAGCGAGTTGGATGCACACCCACTTAGTTTCTTTTGTTGAGCTTTCATATATTTATAGCTCTAGTGCATCCGTTGCATGGCAATCCCTACTCACTCACATTGATATCTATTGATGGGCATCTCCATAGCCCGTTGATACGCCTAGTTGATGTGAGACTATCTTCTCCCTCTTTTTGTCCTCACAACCACCACCTTATACCACCATAGTGCTATGTCCATGGCTTGCGCTCAGGTATTGCGTAAGAGTTGAAAAGGCTGAAGCGCGTTAAAAAGTATGAACCAATTGCTTGGCTAAAACCGTGGTTGTGCATGATGGGAGTATTTTGTGTAATGAAAATGAAGCATGGCCTAACTATATGATTTTGTAGGGATAAGCTTTCTTTGGCTATGCTATTTTGATAGGACATGATTATTTGTTAGTATGCTTCGAAGCATTACTATTTTTATGTTTTATAAGCTTTTATCTTGAATCATTTGGATCTGAACATTAATGCCACAATAAAGAAAATTTCATTGAGAATTATGCTAGGTAGCATTCCACATCAAAAATTGTGTTTTTATTATTTACCTACTCGAGGACGAGAAGGAATTAAGCTTGGGGATGCTTGATATGTCTCCAATGTATCTATAATTTTTTATTGTTCCATGCTATTATATTACCCCTTTTGGATGTTTATGGGCTTTATTTTACACAATTATATCATTTTTGGGACTAACCTACTAACCGGAGGCCCAGCCCGTATTGCTGTTTTTTTGCCTATTTCAGTATTTCGAAGAAAAGGAACATCAAATGGAGTCCAAACGGAATGAAACCTTTGAGAGCGTGATTTTTGGAACGAACGTGATCCGGAGAACTTGGAGTGCAAGTCAAGAAGCTTGCGAGGCTGCCAGGAGACAGGAGGGTGCGCCCACCCCCTCTGGGCGCACCCCCTATCTCCTGGGCCCCACAGGCAGCCACCGACGTACTTCTTCCTCCTATATATACCTACGTACCCAAAAACTTCCCGGGAGCCAACGAAACACAATTTCCACCGCTGTAACCTTATGTATCTGCGAGATCCCATCTTGTAGCCTTCGCCGGCGCTCTGCCGGAGGGGGAATCGACCATGGAGGGCTACTACATCAACACCATAGCCCCTCCGATGAGTTGTGAGTAGTTTACCACAGACCTTCGGGTCCATAGTTATTAGCTAGATGGCTTATTCTCTCTTTTTGGATCTCAATACAATGTTCTCCCCGTCTCTTGTGGAGATCTATTCGATGTAAACTCTTTTTGCAGTGTGTTTGTCAAGATCCGATGAATTGTGGGTTTATGATCAATTTTATCTATGAGAAATATTTGAATCTCCTCGGAATTGTTTTATGTATGATTAATTTGTTGCAAGTCTCTTCAAATTATCTGTTTGGTTTGGCCTACTAGATTGATCTTTCTTGCCATGGGAGAAATGCTTAGCTTTCGGTTCAATCTTGCGGTGTCCTTTCCCAGTGACAGCAGGGGCAGCAAGGCACGTGTTGTATTGTTGCAATCGAGGATAAAAAGATGGGGTTTATATCATATTGCTTGAGTTTATCCCTCTACATCATGTCATCTTTCTTAATGAGTTACTCTGTTCTTTATGAACTTAATACTCTAGATGCACGCAGGAGTTGGTCGATGTGTGGAGTAATAGTAGTAGATGCAGGCAGGAATCGGTCTACTTTTTGCGGACGTGATGCCTATATACATGATCATGCCTAGATAATCTGATAATTTTTCGCTTTTCTATCAATTGCTCGACAGTAATTTGTTCACCCACCGTAATACTTATGCTATCTTGAGAGAAGCCACTAGTGAAACCTATGGCCCCCGGGTCTATCTTTTATCATATAACCTTTCAATATACTTTTATTTGCATCTCTACTTTTTGCATCTATAATATAAAATACCAAAAATATATTTATCTTATGAGCGTGATGAAACTAGCTTGACGATAATTCCCATGTGTCCTCGGGAGCGCTTTACTCATTATAAGAAATTGTCCAGGCTTGTCCTTTGCCACAAAAAGGATTCGGCCACCTTGCTGCACTTTATTTACCTTCATTGCTTGTTACCCGTTACAAATTATCTTATCACAAAACTATCTGTTACCTACAATTTCAGTGCTTGCAGAGAATACCTTACTGAAAATCGCTTGTCATTTCCTTCTCCTCCTTGTTGGGTTCGACACTCTTCCTTATCAAAAGGACTACGATAGATCCCCTATACTTGTGGGTCATCAGGGTGTAGGTGCACCGTTCACGCTGTTGTCAGCTGCGAGGGAGGAGACCAACAGCTGCCCGCGCGTCTCGATCAGCTGCCGTCCTGTTCTCTCCGAGAGAGCGCGCGCCAGCTTGGGAGTGTTGGGAACGTAGTAATTTCAAAAAAATCTTACGCACACGCAAGATCATGGTGATGCATAGCAACGAGAGGGGAGAGTGTCATCCACGTACCCTCGTAGACCGTAAGAAGAAGCATTATGACAACAAGGTTGATGTAGTCATATGTCTTCACGATCGACAGATCCAAGTACCGAACGTAGGGCACCTCCGCGATCTACACACGTTCAGCTCGGTGACGTCCCACGAACTCACCATCCAGTAGAGCTTCGAGGGAGAGTTCCGTCAGCACAACGGCGTGATGACAGTGTTGATGAAGCTACCGACATAGGGCTTCACCTAAGAACCGCTACGATATGACCGAGGTGGATTATGGTGGAGGGGCACACCGCACACGGCTAAAGATCAATGATCAACTTGTTTGTCTTGGGGTGCCCCTCGCCCGCGTATATAAAGGAGCTAGCGTGGGAGGCCGCCGGCCAGGAGGATGGCGCACCAAGGGGGGAGTCCTACACCCACCAGGAGTAGGACTCCTCCTTTCCTAGTAGGAGTAGGAGAAGGGGAAGGAGGAGAGGGGTGGAGGAAAGGGGGGCGCCGGCCCCCCCTCCCTCCTTGTCCAATTCAGACTAGAGGGGGAGGGGTGTGTGGCCCTGCCTTGTACGCCCCTCCTCTTCTCCGCGAAGGCCCAATAGGCCCATTAAACTCCCCGGGGGGTTCCGCGAACCCCCCGGTACTCCGATATATATCCGAACTTGCCCGGAACACTTTCAAAGTCCAAACATTGTCATCCAATATATCTATCTTTATGTCTCGACCATTTCGAGACTCCTCGTCATGTCTGTGATCATATTTGGAACTCGGAACTACCTTCGGTACATCAAAGCACATAAACTCATAATACCGATCGTCACCGAACGTTAAGCGTGCGGACCCTACGGGTCCGAGAACTATGTAAACATGACCGATACGCGTCTCCTGTCAATAACCAATAGCGGAACCTGGATGCTCATATTGGCTCCTACATATTCTACGAAGATCTTTATCGGTCAAACCGCATAACAACATACGTTGTTCCCTTTGTCATCGGTATGTTATTTTCCCAAGATTTGATCGTCGGTATCTCAATACCTAGCTCAATCTCGTTACTAGCAAGTCTCTTTACTTGTTCCGTAATGCACCATCCCGTAACTAACTTATTAGTCACATTTCTTGCAAGGCTTATAGTGATGTGCATTACCGAGAAGGCCCAGAGATACCTCTCCGGCAATTGGAGTGACAAATCCTAATCTCAATCTATGCCAACTCAACAAGTACCATCAGAGACACCTGTAGAGCACCTTTATAACCACCTAGTTACATTGTGACGGTTTGTAGGACACAAAGTGTTCCTCCGGTAATCGGGAGTTGCATAATCTCATAGTCACAGGAACATGTATAAGTTATGAAGAAAGCAATAGAAGTAAAGTAAAACGATCAAGTGCTAAGCTAACAGAATGGGTCAAGTCAATCACATCATTCTCCCAATTATGTGATCCTGTTTATCAAATGACAACTCATGTCTATGGTTACGAAACCTTAACCATCTTTGATCAACGAGCTAGTCTAGTAGAGGCATACTAGTGACACTATGTTTGTCTATGTATTCACAAATGTATTATGTTTCCGGTTAATACAATTCTAGCATGAACAATAAACATTTATCATGAAATAAGGAAATAAATGATAACTTTATTATTTCCTCTAGGGCATATTTCCTTCAGTCTCCCACTTGCACTAGAGTCAATAATCTAGATTACACAGTAATGATTCTAACACCCATGGAGTATTTGTGTTGATCATGTTTTGCTTGTGAGAGAGGCTTAGTCAACGGGTCTGCAACATTCAGATCCGTATGTATCTTGCAAATCTTTTTTTCTCCCACCTGGACTTGGTAACGGATGGAATTGAAGCGTCTCTTGATGTGCTTGGTTCTCTTGTAAAATCTGGATTGCTTGGCCAAGGCAATTGCACCAGTATTGTCACAAAAGATTTTCATTGGACCCGATGCACTAGGTATGACACCTAGATCGGATATGAACTCCTTCATCCAGACTCCTTTATTTGCTGCTTCTGAAGCAGCTATGTACCCCGCTTCACACGTAGATCCCGCCACAATGCTTTGTTTAGAATTGCACAACTGATAGCTCCATCATTCAATATAAACACGTATCCGGTTTGCGATTTAGAATCGTTCGGATCAGTGTCAAAGCTTGCATCGACGTAACCGTTTATGACAAGCTCTTTGTCACCTCCATAAACGAGAAACATATCCTTAGCCCTCTTCAGGTATTTCAGCATGTTCTTTACTGTTGTCCAGTGATCCACTCCTGGATTAATTTCGTACCTCCCTGCTAAACTAATAGCAAGGCACACATCAGGTCTGGTACACATCATTGCATACGTGATAGAGCCTATGGCTGAAGCATAGGGATCATTTTTCATTTTCTCTCTATCTTCTGAAGTGGTCGGGCATTGAGTCTGACTCAACTTCACACCTTGTAACACAGGCAGGAACCCTTTCTTTGCTTGATCCATTTTGAACTATTACAAAACTTTATCAAGGTATGTGCTTTGTGAAAGTCCAATTAAGCGTCTTGATCTATCTCTATAGATCTTGATGCCCAATATGTAAGCACCTTCACCAAGGTCTTTCATTGAAAAACTCTTATTCAAGTATCCTTTTATGCTATCTAGAAATTCTATATCATTTCCAGTCAATAATATGTCATCTACATATAGTATTAGAAATGCTACAGAGCTCCCACTCACTTTCTTGTAAATACAGGCTTCTCCACAAGTCTGTATAAAACCATATGCTTTGATCACACTATCAAAACGTTTATTCCAACTCCAAGAGGCTTGCAGCAGTCCATAAATGGATCACTGGAGCTTGCACACTTTCTTAGCAACTTTTGGATCGACAAAACCTTCCGGTTGTATCAGATAAAACTCTTCTTCCACAAATCCATTCAGGAATGCAGTTTTGACATCCATTTGCCAAATTTCATAATGATAAAATGCGGAAATTGCTAACATGATTCAGACAGACTTAAGCATCACTATGGGTGAGAAAGTCTCATCATAGTCAACTCCTTGAACTTGTCAAAAACCTTTCGCAACAAGTTGAGCTTTGTAGACAGAAACCTTACCGTCAGCGTCAGTCTTCTTCTTGAAAATCCATTTATTCTCGATGTTTGCCGATCATCGGGCAAGTCAACCAAAGTCCACACTTTGTTCTCATACATGGATCCCATCTCAGATTTCATGGCCTCAAGCCATTTTGCGGAATCTAGGCTCATCATCGCTTCCTCATAGTTCGTAGGTTCGCCATGGTCAATTAACATGACCTCCAAAATAGGATTACCATACCAATCTGGTGCAGATCTTATTCTGTTTGACCTACGAGGTTCGGTAGCAACTTGATCTGAAGTTTCTTGATCAATATCATTACTTCCTCACTAATTTGTGTAGACATCATAGGAACCGGTTTATGTGATAAACTACTTTCCAATAAGGGAGCGGGTACATTTGCCTCATCAAGTTCTACTTTCCTCCCACTCACTTCTTTCGAGAGAAACTCCTTCTCTAGAAAGGATCCATTCTTAGCAGCGAATGTTTGCCCTTCGGATTTGTGATAGAATACTAGGAGACCACTGAAAGGAAAACACAATCGCAATGACATTGAAACAAAAAAGAGAGTGAGGATCGGTTACTGCTTTGCAAAAGTTCTTTTTTTCTCCGAACGAAAATATACCAACATCACAGATCCACTTACCTTCCCTTCGCTGGGAGAGAAGAACAGTGGCAGATGCGAGTGTTGCCTTTCTTGAAGACGTTGAGGGAGAAGGGGGTTCAGCGAAGAGTGAAATGATGGTTGCTTCGTCCGTCAAACTTAGACTGCGGGGAGGTGGGTTTTTGTGATACGACGGCTTGTTACTGCCGCGCTACGACCGGGGTGACTCTCCGCCTGCATACTGCCTTCTAATTTGGTGGATGGCATTTAGGCCTGCGCGCTGCATGGCCTGCATGTCGGTGAACAAAAGTATAAAGGCAATTAGTAGAGGAAGACGATTCGATGACCTAGGAGGAGCCAGAAGCGGTATTTTATGCACTGTACTAATAGTAATTGTTTTTCTGGGTACCTGTAGAGTGTCTGCACTGTACTAATAGTAATTGTTTCTCTGGGCCCAAGAAAAAACATCCCATCCACCCTAGTAAATAGTAAAATCAATTCAAAAGACCATATGTTTAATTAATGAGAGGCGCTACCCACACCCAGCACACCACCCCCCAAAAAACCTGGGTGCTCTTCTTCCTCCTCACTCCCACCCACCTCACGTCAGCTCACTCCACTCGAACCCCCAAATTCGTGACCTCACTCCTACAGAAAACCCCAACTCCCCTTCTTCCTTACTCCTACGCGACGCCCTCAAGGAAAATGGAGTCGGCTGACCCCAGCGCCAAGAAGATGAGGCCCCTACCAGCGGCGACGCCTGTTGTAAATCCCGCACCGGCAGCACGGGGAGAAGCGGCCACCCCGCCCCCACCGGATCCTAGGAACCCGTAGAATATTGGGTGGACCGCATCAGCGATCTCCCGGGAACCGTCCTTGGGGAGATCATCTTGCTTCTCCCCACCAAGGATTGCTGCCACACCCAAGTCCTCTCAATTCAGTGGCGCCCACTATGGCGCGCTGTGCCCCATAATCTTGATTGTCGTCGGCTATCTCTCTTCAATGATTTTGAAATCCTAGAGCCATCATCTCCTCCCACCAGGGCTCCATTCAAAGCCTCTGCGTCCCGTCATGCTACCTGAGCAAGCATACCATGCCCTGCACGGTGGATGCCTGACTGAAATCCCATGAATTCACAGAACTACAGTTGCTTGATTTCTACTATTCGCTTGGAAATCACATACCACATACCGAATGCCATGTACTTGTCCCCTCAGCACCGATTTCCATCTCACGGTTTTTCTCCTCTCTCCACACCGCCACCTTTGCGTTGTGCTACCTACCAGATAATCTGGTACTAAACCTTCGACTCTCATTTCTCAAGAAACTTCCACTTGTGCGGGTTCGTATATCGGATGCCTTATTGCATAGCATCATCCACTCCAGTTGCCCATCCCTGCAGTGCTTGGTGCTAGTTTTCACAGTTAGAATCAGTTGTCTCCAAATAAAGTCGCCTAACCTTGTAAGAATTGGAATTTCTTTTGACGGAAGGGAGCTCATCATCCAAGATGCCCTTCACTTCAAAGGTTGATCCTTGATTCTAGTTATTCACCGTTGCAAATAACCGTCCTCTCTGCGCCTAAACTGGAGACCTTGGGTGTAATACATGATCTCTGTGCTCATTTCAATATGGTGTTTGGCTCCACAGTTCTTCAGGTACTTTATATTATCATCTACACTTGTAACCATAAGTTGCATTTTAAATTTCTGTGCATAAGTTATATATCATCTTGGAGTACACATTTTGTACTAATATTATGTTCTATGCTCAATGAAGAGTTTCTCCATGGATGGCCTATCAATGGTACTGGATTCTGTCAAGATCTAATATATCCAAATGAATAGTTTTGATCTGAACAAGATTATTGGCTTGTTGCAATGAAGTTGTATATAAAAGTGATAATTTCACGCACATTGGAAGCCCACATATAATGTACTAGAATTAACGGTTCAGCTGTTGCTCTTGTGACACTCTTTTTTAGACCTTAACTATTTTCAATCTGCATGTCTGTTTAGGCAAGAGGACGGGGTAAGAAAGTTATAACCAATTGGTGGATTTGTAAGCATCGGGATTTTCTCACTTCTCATGAGATTCGATTGAAGACAATAACGCTAGAACGATATGTAGCCAACCGTGCAAACACTAGATTTGTCACATTCTTCCTACTGAATGTGAGGTTACCATTGTTCATTAGGATTAAGTTTATCAGCAGCATGGTTTTGACTGATGGGTATGTCGAAGAGAAAAAAAGGAGCTTCAGGTGGGCAAAAGAGATTCTGAACGTGCCGGTCTTCTATTTACAACATATTGTGGTCATAATCCAGTAAATTTTACGACCCAGGATGTTCATTCTATGGACCTGACCGATCCATTTGACTGTGACTGCCGAAAACAGTTCTGGAGTTAGATGTTGTTGCCCATTTCAACCTGGGTTTTTTTTGTAAACCTAATGAACAATTAACCCTCGTGCTTTTGTATAGTTTGTAAGCTGGAGTTAGATGTTCTTGCCCTTTTCAACTCGGCTATGACTGTCATATTTTCTTTGAAACAAGGCAAATGGCTTGCCATTTGTTTAATTTAGAGTGAAATATTGTAACCAATCCCAACCAAGGGAAATAACATCACTCTCGCCGGCTGCTTGAGCTCACAGTACATTACAGAAGCCAAGTGATTAGCCCCCACCAGCACCCACAAACTTATTTCGAACTAGCACATCAACTTGGCTGTAAATTTTCATAGGAAAGGCTGCATGACCGTGACAGATTTGGATTCTGAAATTTGGGACCCGCGAGGAAATAGGCTATCCAAGGTGGTGTCGACTTACTAGCCAGTCAATAAACAATTCGGCCTACTAGTCGTTGGATTGGAATCCAACATCTATCGTGTATGTTCTATCACTTGTCTTCTTCCTCCAGCCGCCCAAACCAAACCACCCCCGTCGGCTCCGCCTGCTCCCGCCTCCCACAGCTGGTGGTGCCTCCGCCGCCCTATTGTACATACTCTCAAACATTGGCCAGTCCCCCCTCTATTCCCCCACATGTCCTGTTATTCTCCGGTGACGTCAGCCCGAACATGCACCCGCACCCGAACCAGTCAACCTTCGTACTCCCCTCCGCCTGCGACTGGACCGGTGCATCTTCCATGGCTCCCGTTCATTCCGTCCGTGGCCTCGCTGTCGTACTCGACCTTGCGGCCTTGGTTCGCTCTCCGTGCGCGGTGTGCCGCCCTCTTGCATTGTCAACGTCGCCAACAACCAATAGGAACAAGGAGATGAGTGTACGAGCGGCTACAAGCCCAAAAATATGGTTCCTCCTAATGGTTGGACATCTGGGGCTCATGCCATTGTCAACGTAGTCAATAAACGAGAGAGTTACACTACGAGTGGCTGACACCAGGGACCCAGCAGGTTACGCATTTTTTAAGGAACAAGGAGTTGTTATTTATACTAGTTTTAGCGATGGATCAGGGTAACAACGGGGCTGTGTGGGGGCTGTTGCCCGTCTAGACAGGGTTTTATTTATGTTTACCACATCATGAGCCCAGTTCTGTTTTTTTCTTGCGGAAAATGGCTAGCCCAGTTCCATTTTTTCAAAGAAATACCCGAACGAGGCCTATTTGCTTTATCAGCCCTGCTGGGATGCAAATCGTTCAAGACGAGGAGAGTTTCATTCGGTTTACCCAGAAATGGGCTGTACATTTTTAAAACACATCAAACCGGGAATTAGTTTCAATTTTTTTCATTACAAGATTTTAAATTCCATTGATTTTTATGCGTGGACAATTATTTGGATTTTATATTTAAATAAATTATTTTTCAAAATAGTTTGTATGTGAATTGATATTTCGAGATTAAATAGTTGACCGCACCGAAATATGCAAAATTTCATATACTTTTTAACCGTGGCCACAATATGGGTTGTAATACTAACAAAAAGAAGATGGGGTCCAAAAAAATTCTTTAGAATTAGCAAATGGGTTGTACATTATTAGAAATAATGGCAGATGGTTGTATGTTGTTTTCCACAGATTTGAGGTTGACTTGTGAGCCTACTATAGGTTGACTCGTGTGCTTTCCTAAAAAAAGGTTGACGCACACGCAACGCTGTGTCAACTTAGTTAACACACGAGAACAGTGACTGTTGGATGTCCATCCAACGACCGTCGTGCTTCTTCAATCTCATCTCTTCCTACTCCAGCCGCTCAAACAAGCGCTGGCGAGACGACTGCCTGCTCCCTCCTCCCGCGGTCGGCTATGCTTCCTCGCAGGCCTCACCGCCCCACCGTACTCCCATCACTGGCCTAGCCATCCCTCTACTCACCCATACCTCCTGTTATTCTCCGTGGATGGCAGACGAACCAGTAAACCCTCGTACTCCTTTGTGTGGGAAACAACTGCCGAGTCTTCCCTGGCTCCGTGTCGTTCCCATCCTAGGCCTCGCCGTCATCCACCGCCCTGGTGCTCTCGGCGCGGCCTGGTCAACATGGTCATTGAACGACATCCATCGGAAGTTGACAGTACGTGGAGAGGCTGACAGCTGGGTCCATGGCCGCACGCAAGGAAATGCCTCTTTATTACGCGCAAAATAATGAATCCTCCACCTGACAGCTAGGACCCACTGGAAGGGCCTCTGTATTTCATGAAAAAACGCTCCCCCCACTGACAGGTCAGACCCACCAGCTATATCTTTGCACGGAAGGAAGTGCCTACTTATTACGCACAAAAAAATGAATACCCCCTATTAGATGGGAATCACCATAGTGGGTGGCTGACTTGTGGGCCTACTAAGTTGACGGGGATGGAGGGCTTTGTCAACTTAGTCAATATGAACGATTCTAGATCCAGTGATCATACGATGTCTATGCAACGGCCATACTGCTTCTTCAACCTCTGGTCTTCTTGCTCCAGCCGCCCAGAGCAGCACCGGTCATGCCGCCTGCTCCTGCCTCCCGTGGCCGGCTATGCTGCCGCGAGGTCTCACCGCCCCCTAATACTCTCACCGCTGGCCAGGCCATCCCTCCACTCACCCACACCCCCTGCTATTCTGCGGCGACGGCAGCCTCACACCACAGCTGAACCAGTGAACCCTCGTACTCCTCTCCGCGAGGGCATCCACTACGGCGTCTTCCCCAGCTCCGTGGCATACCCTTCCTAGGCCTCGCCATCATCCACCGCTGTGGTGCTCTCGGCGCGGCGTGGTCAATGTGGCCAACGACCGACTTCCATCGAAAGAGTACTATACATGGAGAGGCTGACAGCTGGGTCCACGGCAGCCGCAAGGATGTGCCTCCTTATTACGCAAAAAATAATTATTACTCCACCTGACAGCAGGGACCCACCAGACGGGCCACTGTATTTCGTGAAGAAAATCATTACCCCCTGACTGCTGGGAGCCACCGGAAGGGGCATTGTATTTCACGAAAAAACGGTCCCCCAGCTGTTAGCTCAAACCCACCAGAAGTGCCTCCTTATTTTTCACAAAAAAATGAATACTCCCCCTGCTAGCTGGTACCCATCTTGGTGGGAGGCTGACTTGTGGGCCTACTAAGTGTACGGGGATGGAGGGCTTTGTCAACTTAGTCAATATGAACGATTCCAACTCCAGTGACAGTACGATGTCCATCCAACGGCCGTAGTGCTTCCTCAACCTCTAGCCTTCTTTCTCCAGCCGCCCAAACCAGCGTCGGTCGTGCTACATGCTCCCTACTATTCCCACCGCTGGCCAAGCCCTGCGGCGGCGGCAGCCTCACACCACAGCCGAACAAGTGAACCCTCGTACCCCTGTCCACGCGGGCTTCCACTGCCGCGTCTTCCCCGGCTCCGCGTCGTCCCCTTCCTAGGCCTCACCGTCGTCTGCCGCCCTGTTGCCCTCGGTGCGGCATGGTCAACATGGTCAAGGAACGACTTCCATCGGACGTGGACTATACGTGGAGAGGCTGACAGCTGGGTCCATGGCCGCAGCAAGGAAGTGCCTCCTTATTACGTGGAAAATAATGATTCCTCCACCTGATAGCATGGACCCACTAGACGGGCTACCGTATTTCGTGAAAAAAAGTTTCCCCCCTGACTGCTGGGACCTACCAGCTACATTTTCGCACGCAAGGAAGTGCGTCCATATTACGGGCAAAAAAAATGATTCGCCCACCTGACTATTGGGACCCACCAGCTACATCTTCGCACGCAAGGAAGTGCCTGACAGTCGGGACCCACCTGGTCGAAGCGTACGTAGCATTGTCATTCTGGTCGCGAACGTGTACGTACATACTCGTCGATGTAGAGGTGCACACATGTCGTAGTAGAGGCACACACGTAGCATGTACACGTATGTACAACGACCAGTGTTCAAGAAAGAAAATATGGCCACGTATGTACATATGGGCAGGGCCTCGAACGCCTACTCGTGCATAGGTACGGCCAGGGCTCGTGTACATGGCTACGTCGGAACAGAGAAACTGCGTCTCGTCATGTTCATGGGGAGGCAACGGAATGTGTTGTGTTCATCGGGAGGCAACAAAATGCGTCATGTTCATCGGGAGGCAACATAACGCATGGTAGCCAATCGGCTTGGACGGAACAACCGATGAAAACAAGGCTTGTGTTCGACCGACCACATTTGAAACTGGATCCTGTTCATCGGGAGGGGTCTGTCGTACAGCAAAACGGAGGAAATAGACTTGGGTTGGACCTCCTACGGCGGAAACGGGGTCCTGTTGATCAGGAGGGGTGTGGGGTACCACAAAACGGAGGAAAAAGACTTGTGTTGGAGCGCTACGGTCGAAACGGGGGTCCTGTTCATCGGGAGGGGTATGGCGTACCGCAAAACGGGACTCCACAGGATACTATTCATCTCCACTGTCGACCTCCTATGGCCTCCACGAGATACTGTTCATCCAGCGTCGACCTCCTCCAGCCTCCACCGGTGACTGTTCATCCACGGGCTCCTGTTCATCCAACTTCCACCGCACGCTACTCCACCGGCTACTATTCAAGCAGCCCTCTCCACGGGCTCTTGTTCAACCACCCCTCCACGGGCTACTGTTCATCCACCCATCCACCATCAACTGTTCATACAGCCCTCCACGGGGTCGACCTATTCATCCAGCACTCCACGGGGTCCTGTTCATCTAGCCCCAATCGGCGCTATCGGTCAGGGTCCTGTTCATCCAGAGGCAACACCACGGGGTCCTGTTCATCCACCCCACCTGGACCTATTCATCCAAACCCCCACAACAACGCTCACTATTCATCCAGAGGCAGCATCGATCAGCTTCTGTTAGCAGCAGTAGTGAAGGAATCGCTCGATCGGGTTCAGTTAACAGCCATCGATTGATTGCTCGGGTTCAGTAACGCGTAGCCTGCAGTGCAATCGCTCAGGTTTAGTTAGAGCCCAACGCCTCGCTCGGGTTCAGTTAGAGCCCAACGCCTTGCACACATGCGCATACGTGTACGTGAGAAACGCGCATCGCTCGGTCCGGACCACCAACCGTAACCGGGAACACCCCGATATTTTCCTCGCCCTCGCTTCTACCACGGTTTTTCCGTCATGGACGGCCCAAAGAATGTCATGCAGCTGCGTCTCCGCCCGCCCAGGACGAAAAGCCCATTTTCTATCATGATTTTTTGTCATAGAAGTAGGAGCCCACCACATCTATGATGATACCGGGTTTTGTCACAACTATCGTCATAGAAGTGTCATAAGTATGAATTTTTTTTGTTCGGCCCAAAATGTCATGGATGTGTCTTTTTTTTGTAGTGACAGCACATCGCCAGAGGAACAACTTGGTGTCCCTCAATGACTTCATCAAGCTGTATCCACCCACCTTCCATCATTCCGTCGAGCCCCTCGACGTGCATGATTGGCTCCACAACATCACCCACAAGCTACATTCTGCACAGGTAGCCGAAGCTGAAAAGGTCATTTTTGCTGCTTATCATCTTGAAGGCCCCGCCAGCCTTTGGCAGGAGAACTATGAGGCCATGCGCCCAGCTGGCCAGGTTACCACTTGAGTAGAGTTCAGCAAGGCTTTCCGTGAGCATCACATCCCGGAAGGTCTTATGGATCACAAACGGGAGGAGTTTTGCAATTTCACCCAGGGTAGGCTCACTGTGGATGCATACATCAGAGAGTTTGGAAATCTAGCACGCTATGCATCTGAAGAAGTGTCCACCGACGCCAAGAAGCAGCCAAGGTTCCGCAAGGGACTTAGCCCCTAGCTTCGTCGTGATCTCCGACTACACGAGTGCACTTCCTTCCAGAAGCTAGTGAACAAGGCTATCAGTGCTGACACAGGTCAAACTGACTTCGAAGCTACGCACAAGCATGCCCGTGACACTAGTTCCTCATCCGGTTCGGCCTCTCAAAAGCGCCAGGTGTGGGTGCCTAACACAGCTCTGCCACCCAGGTTCACACCAAGGCCATCTTATCAGGCGTCTCGTCCAACCCAGTAGTATGCACCGCCCAAGTCCTATGGTGGGTCAACAGCCAATGCTCCCCCATGCACCAACACTGTGACATGCTTCAAGTGTGTAGCCGGGTCACTATATGCGAGAGTGTCCCCAGAACAACCCCAACCAGTCCGGAAAGGCTATTGGCCATGGCAAGCCAACAGGGAAGGTGTACTACGCCAAGCTGGCCACCGCTGCACGTGGCCATGTGAACTGTGTCTCAGCTGAAGAGGCTCAAGAGGATCCCAAGGTCATTCTTCGTACGCTCCTTTTTAACTGCCATCCGGCATCTGTTCTTTTCGATGCTGGAGCATCTCATTCACTCATATCCGAGAGCTATGCTTGTTTGCATAACACCGCATTTTGTGACATGCCCTCTACCATGGAAATTTCTACTCCTGGTTCTAGATGGCAAACTTCTAAAGTAAGCCATGGGAATGAAATTCATGTTGATAGACTTGTTTTCCTTGCATCTTCGATAGCTCTCAAATCCTTGGACATAAATATCATCTTGGGTATGGACTGGATGTTAGCCCATCATGCTAAGATTGATTGTTACTCCAGGACTGTTCAACTTACACATCCATCGGGCAAGGTAGTTAATGTCTTAACCCGAGTAGCTAAGCAACAACTCTACTCTATTCATGCCAGTCCTTTGTTAGACCTCGAAGACGTTCCAGTAGTCCGTGACTTTCCGGATGCCTTTCCAGAAGAACTGCCAGGTATTCCACCTGACAGGGATGTCGAGTTCGTGATAGATCTTATCCCAAGAACTGTCCCAATCTCTTGGAGACCCTATAAGATGGCACCTCTAGAACTAGCTGAGGTCAAGAAACAAGTCGACAAGTCCTTGAAAAAGGGGTTCATTCGTCCTAGTTCTTCTCCATGGGCTTGTCCCGATCTCTTCGTCAAGAAGAAGGATGGTACGGATTGGATGGTTGTAGATTATCGACCCGTCAATTTGGTCACCATCAAGAACAAGTATCCGCTTCCCAGGATCAACGATCTGTATGATCAGCTCGGTGGATTCTCAGTCTTCTCTAAGATGGATTTGAGGTTGGGCTACCATCAAATCAAAATCAAGAACAGGGGCATTCCCAAAACGGCCTTTGTTACTCGTTATGGCCAATATGAGTACACCATCATGTCCTTCGGTTTAACCAATGCCCCATCCACTTTCTCTCGGTTAATGAACTCGATCGTCATAGAGTATTTGGATAAATTCTTCGTGTTATACCTCGATGATATACTCATCTACTCCAAGAATGAGGAAGAACATGCTAAGCATCTAAGGCTAGTATTGATGAAACTTCGAGAGCATCACCTTTATGCCAAATTCTCTAAATGTGAATGTTGGTTGCCAGAAGTGACCTATCTAGGCCATGTAATCTCTGGTAAGGGTATTACTGTCAATCTCGGGCGAGTTCAAGCCGTTTTTAATTGGACTCCACCTGAATCGGTTAAGCAAGTTTGAGTTTCCTTGGCTTAGCGAGCTACTTCCGCCACTTTGTCGAGAACTTCCCCAAGGTTGCTGAACCTCTAACAAAACTCCTCAAGAAAGATAAAAAGTTTGAGTGGACCCCACAGTTCGAGCACGGTTTTCAGGAACGGAAAAGACGTGTGAGATGTGTCCCGTACTTGTACCACCAGATTTCTCCAGGGACTTTGTTATCTATTGCGACGCCTCGCGACAAGGACTAGGTTGCATACTCACGCAAGATCGTCATGTAATTGCCTATGCATCATAGCATTTGCATCCACATGAGGAAAATTATCCTACACATGATCTAGAGCTTGCAGCTGTAGACCATGCACTCAAAACTTGGTGACATTACCTTCTCGATAATTGTTGCAAAATCTTCACCGATCACCAAAGTTCCAAATATATATTCACCCAACTGGATTTGAATCTCAAGCAAAGACATTTGATCGAGTTGATCACAGATTACGACTTAGGAGTAACATACACCCCAGGAAAAGGCAATGTCATGGTTGATGCACTAAGTCGCAAATCTCATTGTAACAATCTAATGTTACAACAAAGTCAACCAGTTCTCCATGAGGAATTTTGGAAGCTTAACCTTCACATTGTTGATTCCTTTCCACCTTGGTGGCGAAATCTACTCTTACGGATCAAATCATAGCTGCTTAGAAGCGATATAAAGGTATAACTCGCACCCGGGAGAACATTGCTAGCTGGTTGCTAAATGTTTCTCTATGGATGACCGAGGTGTTGTCTTCTTTGAGAACCGCCTAGTGGTTCCCAAGAACCAGCATCTACGACAGTTGATCCTTAAGGATGCTCATGAATCCTCTCTCACCATTCATCCCAGTAGTACTAACATGTATCAGGACCTACGCCAGACATTCTCGTGGACTAGGATGAAGAGACAAATTGCGCAGTATATTGCTAATTGCAATGTTTGTCGTGGTGTTAAAGCAGAGCATCAACGGCCTGCTGGCACCCTTAAACCTTTAGCTATTCCTGAATGGAAATGGGATAAAATTGGTATGGATTTCATCACCGGTTTTCCCAGGACCAAGAGAGGGAATAACGCTATCTTCATTTTCATCGACCGCCTTTCCAACGTAGCCCATTTCCTGCCTATTCGAGAGAGTATAACCGCTAGTCAGCTAGAAGATTTGTATATCTCCTGAATAATGCCTCTCCATGATGTTCCATTGGAAATTAACTCGGATCGTGGAAGTCTCTTCACCTCTCGATTGTGGGAAAGTTTCCAAAATGCTATGGGAACCCATCTCTCCTTTAGCACCGCCTTCCACCCTAAATTAAGTGGTCAAGTAGAACGCGTCAATCAAATTCTGGAAGATATGCTCCGAGCTTCTATTATCTCATTCGGAATGGATTGGGAGAAATGCCTTCCATTTGCCGAATTTGCTTATAACAATAGCTATCAATCTAGGTTGGGCAAAGCTCCTTTTGAAGTTCTCTATGGGCGAAGGTGTCGAACGCCTCTTAACTGGTCAGAAACCAGGGAAAGACAATTCTTTGTCCCAGATATGATCCAGGAAGCAGAAGAGCAAGTTCGCATTGTTTGTGAAAAGTTGAAAATAGCCCAATCACGTCAAAAGAGGCAATATGGTCATAAACATAAGGCTATGACTTTTGAAGTTGACGAGAAGGCTTACCTTCGGGTTACTCCTCTAAAGGGAACCCATCGCTTTGGTATCAAAGGCAAATTGGCTCCTCGCTACATTGGGCCCTTTCACATTTTGGCCAAACAAGGAGAAGTTGCCTACTAACTGGAACTACCTACGCACCTCTCTAGAGTTCATGATGTCTTCCATGTTTCTCAACCCACGCGTTGCTTCTCGGATCCTATACGTGGAGTGGACCACGAAATGCTTAATCTTCAAGATAATCTCACATATCAAGAATATCCCGTTCGTATCCTTGATCAAGCCGAGCGTACCACTCGACGCCATAACATCAAGTTTCTCAAGGTTCAATGATCACACCATTCTGAGAAAGAAGCCACTTGGGAAATGGAGGATCGTCTTCGACTTGAGTACCCCACCTTCTTCCCGAAGGATCCTAAATCTCGGGATGAGATTTTTTTGAGTGGGGGTGAGTTGTCACAACCCTAGTCAGTCCATGCATTAGAGTGACTACATCTTGTCTACTTTGCTCAAAAAGTTGGAAATGGGGATGACAGAACCCCCAGCACCCCCTTAATCCAAATAGGGTTTACTAAAATCTTTTTTAATGAACCTGAAATGCCCTTCTAAAATCTAAAATGTTCATCATCTTTGCCTTGGTCTAGAACCTTTCACAAAAATGGTGCACAATTTTCTAGGACATCTTAAGGTCACTGGATTAAATCATATGTTATTTGCATTATGACATTTAAATGCTATAAAACATTTTAAATGTCCAAATAATCATAAACCGAAATGTTTATTGTTGAATATATTCTATATAGTGGGCATGAGAAGTTTCATGATTTTTAAAAGTGCCTAAGCATTTTTAGAAAAGCTAAAAACTTACAGAAAGAAAAGAAAAACAAAAAGAAAGGAAAAGGAACTCAGCAGGCCAACTTACCTAGCCGACCCACCTAGCGGCCCAACACTGTGCTGGCCCCCGCCAGCCAGCTGCTTCTTCCCTACCAGGAAGGCAGGGAGGTGACATCTGGCACGCCCGAGCTCCCCATGGTGTCAGCTGCTTGCCGCCCGACAGTATAAAAAAAAAAGACACAACTGTGACATTTTGGGCCGAACAAATTTTTTTCTGTCATAGTTATGACACTTCTACGACAATAATTGTGACAAAACCCGGTATCATCATAAATGTGATGGGCTCCTACTGCTATGACAAAAAATCATGACAGAAAATGGGCTTTTCATCCTGGGCGGGGTGGAGACGCACCTGCATGACATTCTTTGGGTTGTCCATGACAGAAAAATCGTGGTACAAGCGAGGGCGAGGAAAATATCGGGGAGTTCCCGGTTAGATGGGTGGTAGGGGGCCGAGCGATGCGCATTTCTCTCGTACCATACGCGCGTGGGTGCGAGGCGTTGGGCTCTAACTGAACCCGAGCGAGGCGCCGCCTAAGTGAACCCGAGCGATTGCACTATAGGCTACGCGTTACTGAACCCGAGCGATCGAGCAATTCCTTCGCTACTGCTGCTAACTGAAGCCAATTGATGCTGCCTCTGGATGAACAGTGAGCGTTGCTGGGGGCCGGGAGTTGGATGAACAATTCCCAGTTGGGGTTGGATGAATAGGACCCCGTGGTGTTGCCGGTGGATGAACAAGACCCTGATCGATTGAGCCGGTTGGGCGTGGATGAACAGGACCCCGTGGAGGGCTAGATGAACAGGACCCCATGGAGGGAAGGTTGAACAATAGCCGGTGGAGGGATGGTTGAACAGTAGCCGCTCGAGGGCCAGATGAACAGTAGCCCATGGAGGGGTGGTTGAACAGGAGCCCGTGGAGAGGGCTGACTGAACAATAGCCCGTGGAGTAGCACGTAGTGGAGGCTGGATGAACAAGAGCCCGTGGATGAACACTCGCAGGTGGAGGCTGGAGGAGGTCGATGGTGGATGACCAGTAGCCCGTGGAGGCTGGAGGAGGTCGACGGTGGCGATGAACAATATCCCGTGGAGTCCTATTTTGCGGTACGCCACACCCCTCCTGATGAACAGGACCCCCGTTTCGACCGTCGCGTTCCAACACAAGTCCATTTCCTCCGTTTTGCGGTACGCCACACCCCTCCCGATCAACAGGACCCCGTTTCAACCATAGGAGGTCCAATAGAAGTCCGTTTCCTCCATTTTGCGGTATGCCAGACCCTCCGATGAACAGGATACCGTTTCGAACATGGCCGATCGAACACAAGGTGGTTTCCTCCATTCTACGATACGCCATGCCTCGTTTCCATCAGCTGTTCCATCCGAGCCCTCCCGATGAACACGACGATGCATTCCATTCTGACCCAGCCAGTTGGCTCCCCGTGAACAAGACGACGACACTATTTCTCTGTTCCGACCCAGCCATGTACACGAGGCTTGGCCATACGTATGCGTGAGTAGGCGTTTGAGAGACCCGCCCATATGTACGTACATGGCCGTATTTACTTTCTTGCACCCTGGTCCTTGTACGTAGGTGTATATGCTACGTGCACACCTCTACAACGACATGTACGCGCCTCTACATCGACCAGTATGTACGTACACGTTCGCGACCAGAATGACAATGATATGTATGCTTCGATCAGGTGGGTCCCGACTGTCAGGCACTTCCTTGCGTGCGAAGATATAGATGGTGGGTCCCAGCAGTCAGGGGGGCGAATCATTTTTTTGCCCGTAATATGGATGCACTTCCTTGCGTGCGAACATGTAGCTGGTGGGTCCCACCAGTCAGGGGGGAAACCTTTTTTTGTGAAATACGGTGGCCCATCCGGTGGGTCCCTGCTGTCTGGTGGATGAATAATTATTTTGCACGGAATAAGGAGGCACTTCCTTGCGGCCATCGTGGACCCAACTTCAGCCTCTCCACGCACAGTACTCTTCCGATGGAAGTCGTTCCTTGACCACATTGACCATGCCACACCGAGAGCACCATGGTGGTGGACGACGACGATGGCTAGGAAGGGGATGACGCAGAGCCGGGAAGACGCGGCAGTGGAAACCCGCATGGAGATGAGTAAGAGCGTTCACTGGTTCGGCTGCGGTGTGAGGCTACCATCACCGTAGAATAACAAGGGGTGTGGGTGAGTAGAGGGATGCCCTATCCAGCAGTGGGAGTAGTAGGGGGTGGTGAGTCCTGCGCGGTAGCTCAGCTGGCCATGGGAGGCGGGAGCAAGAAGATCAGAGATTGAAGAAACACGACGGCCATTCGATTGACATCCGACGGTTACGTTTGCTAGAATCGTTTGTTGACGTTTATAATAAATAAAAGTATGTTGCATACGCGTCAACTTAATAGGCCCACAAGTCAGACCATTCCCTCTTTTTCTAATAATTTATATATATCTCATTGCAACTTCTTATGCAATTTATTGCGGTCCGTTTTTTTTGTTGGCCAGGGCCAGGGTTAAAAATTTAAACGAAATTTCACGTATTTCTTTGGGTTCCAAACTATTTTTAATACCGAAATGTCGAGCCATAGTTAAAGTACTTTGAAGATATATTTAAATTAGGTTAAAGCCTAGTGAAATAGGAATATGAAAATGTGAAAAAATTGAGAAATTATGAAGTAATTGCCAATTTGTCATCTATTTTTATATTCACAACCCATTTCATATTACTTTCACGATTAGCAGGCGTCTTGAAAGAGTTGCATCCCATCAGGGCATAGAAAAATAAGTAGGCCTGGATTGGGTATTCTTCAGAAAAAATAAATTGGCCTCATTTTGACAAAGAAAAAATAGCTGGGTTGGTCGTATGGTGAACAAAAAATACAAGGTTGGGCTAGACGGTCCACAACCTAGTTCAAACCCTGCTCTGTCTCAACAATAACAAAAAAAATACTGCTCGAGCAGTTACATCCCAGGTGTCGGCCAATCTTGTGCTGTTCTCTTTTCTATTGACTATATACGCTCACAATGTCGTGGGTCCCAGATGTAAGGAAACCACTAGGAGGAAGAATTTTCTTTTTCCATACGCTGACATGGTGGGCCCCTACTGTCATCCTCTCCAAGTACTTATGTCGATTCCTGTTGTTTGTTGACCATGTTGACAACGTGAGACGGCGGCGCCACGGCGAGCGCACCAAAGCACGCGGAGGACGACGGCGAGGCATCGAACATCGGTGTTATTGATTTAGGAGACGGTGGGGCGGCGATATGTGCGCTGAGGCGCCGCCAGCCGTGGGAAGCGGAAGCAGGCGGCCCCGCCGGCGCTGGTTTGGTTTTGGCGGCTAGTGGAAGATAGGACTGAAGAAATACGACATACTGTAAAAGCAGCAGGAGTACTTAAGAACCTTAACAGAAACCAGCACGGGCATTTAACAACCATAGTTGAAAGCAGTATGAGTACTTATACAAGTTCAATCGTACAAAAGCACACCTCGAACAGTGCTACTTTGCCTATAGTTAACCAAGGATGAGGCCGCCAAACCCGAGGACAAGGCCCATGCGCCACCCCGAGCATCCACAACCTTCTGAAAGCGTCTTCAACTCGCAATGTGGTCAATAAACAGGATATTCGCTTTAGAGCCATCGAAAATAAGGAACATAATCTTCTGTCCTATTCTCCAAGATGGACGGGCCTTCATTATTTGAGACCACCCATGAATAAGTATCTTTTCACCTCCACGGGGAATGGATATGGTCGACATAAACATCATGTTGTGACCAAGCGCAAGTCTGACCCGACCATGGTCAGGCATCTGTATAGCAACTATAGAATTGGGCAGTTTCCATTTCAAGAAGATCACATATGTAAAACCGTGTATAAGCAATAGTTTTTGAACAACATATATAACAGAAAACAACTCGTACCATAAGTTTCTCGACTCTGTTGGACCTAGTCAACGAGTGCAGCAGTGGCACACATATCCCACATGGCCATCCACCATTGGAACGCCCCACAAGGACCTCAAGACAATCAATAAAGTGTCGGAACTTGTGGATGTCGTCCGAGTCAACTTCAGTGCCATCAGTAACAACTGAGTTCTTACAGAATAACAAACGAGCAACCTGCTTAACTCTGAAAAAACATACACATGCCACCAAATATAAGATAATATTAGTTAGAAGTAGCATCTTCATGAGAGATTTGTTGCTAGTTCTAAATTTAAATTGTGACTAGTTAGACAAAATAGGTGGATTAAGAAGTAATCGAGGCAACAAGCAAGAACCAGATACAAAACTAACATGGATGAACAATTGGAATGACGTCGGGGTGCAAGATCGCAGTGAAGATGAGACCAGGTTCTCCTATTTCCATCAACATTCGTGCGCCAAATTTCAGTCTGTAACACTTGAGAAAATTTATCCAAGTTCATCTATAAAAAAAGCAGCGATCTTCTTGGTTCATGAACCCAACTCGGAACTTATATCCATGGCTTGTCTTCACTGTGACCATTAAACTGGTGTATTCAGTTATGGCAAGGCTGGGCATCTTGAGTACATGTGTTCTGGTAGAGCAAATAATGCACCACAGGGAAATTTATATGAGAACACGATGTATTCCCTATCCAAATCTAGAAATAATTTCCTCCTTCACGTCAGTGTTGACCATCGTACTAGTAGTACCATTTAACCAAATATAGCAATCCAAATTTCCAAATTAGTCGACAACATGTTCAAAAAACCCCACCCTCCCGGATAGAAAAGAGGAATCAAGGAACATACTGTGCGCGTTTTAAAATCTTGTGTTCGGATGAGAAGGAACAAGTGTGGCATCTCGCCGAGGGCGCAGAAACATGTAGGGTCCTTGCACTTTGGGCACTACAAATGAAACACACTAGATTCAGTAGGAAGAAAAATGCATCAACGGCGGCGGCCGCCATCCTAGGATTACCCGCGACCAAGGGACTTGGATTTATCGGGGGTGGATGAAGAATTTGTACCTGGTTCTCCATGAGAAAACCCTATGCAATCGCTGAGAGGGGGTTTTCTCTGAACAAGCAGACGAGGGAGATCATTGGGCATTACTAGGACGCTACGACCGGGGAGTTTCTACCGTGCAGTTGTGCACTCTAATTTGGTGCATATGCCATGTGGACCCCGTTGCCGGATGCCCCACATATCAGCAAAAGGAAGTAGAAAGACAGGAGTAACTAGTTACACATAAATATATTTTTAACAGAGAGATACTCCCTCTCTGAAGAAATATAAAAATCTTTTATATCACAACTTTATACATAAGAAAAATCAAGGGGAATATATATAACATATATAATTATAAAAAACATAGTTATTTTTAACACAGTATAGACGAGTTGGTGATGATGGTGTGCGTGCCATGCTATAATATAGGTCATCCAATTTATATCTCACGGATAGGAAGGAAACTATGGCAATTTTGCAAAAAGGTACCCACACACCTCTCCCCAATTGCAAATAAGGCATTCCCTTGTTCATCCTTTTCTCTCACAAGATAAAATACTCATACAATGCATCCTGATGTAACATGCAACGTACGGGCATTATGGGGGTTCAACTGAGAATATAATACTAAGATAGGCTCACGGTTCTGGAATTTGGGACGCAGACCCACCCTATGTTTGGGGGGCCATGTGTTCTACCTTAGCGCTTTTCATATTGCAAGAGATCGGTACGACGCTGCTTTTAGATGCTATCGCAAGTCGAATACACAAAATTGAATAAAGCATGACTGTTGTTGGAATGAAATCGAACGACAGTTCCTAACCAGCAATGAGAGTTGCAATTCTATCAACAATATACCATGTGATAAATAATATTGTCGTACTACACAACAAAAAAATACACTTCCGTGATGATACATGTTTGTCACAGTAGGTCACGTTTTTTGTCATGCATGTACATCCATGACAAATTTATGACAGAATCAAGATAGTCATACCTATGCTGTGGTAGAAGTGTTCCATGACATTACCAAAATTATCATCACAGAAGTGTCCACTTCCATGACGATAAATCGCGCGTCACAGAAGTGCTTTCGTCAAGGGTGACCGACACGTGGCATCCACCATAATAGAACGTCATTAAGCTATCAGGTCGGGATTTGGATCCGATAACCCGTTAACAGCCCCGACCAATGGGGATTTTCCACATGTAAAATCATCATTGGCTGGAGGAAACATGTGTCGGCTCGCCGTTGGGACAGATGTCATCCACTCATTGGACAGAAGGGGCCTATGATACGTCGACACGTGACACGGCCCAACAGAGGCCCATTCCTATGAAAAGGCCGGCCCATTTGACTTGGTCAAAAGGTGGCGGGCCGGCCCATGTAAAGCCTGTTAATAGCCTGTTCGCATATAGCCCATTTAGAGCCCGCTAACCCAAGGCCCGTTACGCCCTATCCGAATTAAGCCCAGTAGCATCATCTGGGCCACCCAATATGATTCCAGCCCGTGTTTACTTCTGGCCCATGTATGGCCCATGACGTCTTTCGGCCCATATGAGGCCCTATGTAACTCTTGGCCTATTAACGGCCCGTAGTGAAACTGGCCCGTAATGAACAGTGTATTACTTTACACCCATTAACGGCCCGTGGTGAAACTGGCTTGTAAAGAACAGTGCATCACTTTATACCCATTAAGGGCCCGTTATTCCGTTGGGCCGTTTCCAGCCCATGTTATCTTTCGGCCTTCTCATAGCCCATTTATTCTTGGGCTCATTTCCAGCATTCGTTTACTTACGGCCCGTTACTGTCATTTTCTGCTTATGGGACAAATTCGGCCCGTGGTTACAGTCAGCCCGTTGGTGGTCCATTAACACATTGGGCCGTTTTCATAGCATCATGAAATACGGCCTATTAATGATGGCCCATTATGGTCGGCCCATGAACGGACGATTCCAACTCTAGCCCGTTTACGGCCATAATGCGGCCTGTTATTGGCTCATGTTTGGCCAATCGATCATACTGCCCGTATAAGGCCCATTGGTGATACGGCCCGTAGAAGGCCTATTTTTTCAGTGGCCCGTAGAAGGCCCATCGTTTCTACGGCCCGTGGAAGGCCCACTGTTTCTACGGACCGTAGGTGCAGTGTCACTACAGTAAATATTAGCCCATGGTTATTGTGGCCTAGTTTTAAAAAATAGGTTGTTGCAGCCACTAGCAAACCGCAGAAAAATAACTGCACTGACTACAAGCAAACAAATAAACAAAGACAACAAGGAAATAAATAAGCAAGCAACTTACACTAGGCTATCATGGCTATTACACATATTACATCCACTGGGCATCAAAGTTCGCCACCAGTGCAAATATAGGGAACACAGCAGCATATAAACGCCGTAGCAAACCAAGTCCAGAACTGAAACCACTTCAGAAGAGCTCAAGAAACAATATCCTGGGTACCCATAATGCTGGCAAGATGCTTAGCAAGATTATTAACTTTCTCTTGTTTGACGCTTAAGTCCTCCAGCGCCTGCTGCTGCACCAGAAAGTATGCATCTGTATTCTGCAGGGACTTCCTCAGTCCTTCGGCTTCCTGTCGCATAACATCTGATTGATGTCTTTCAACTTGAAGTTGAGACTCAAGAAGCCGAACTGATTCAGGCAACGAGTTTGAAGAGCTGGTTCCAGCAGTGGTAGCCAGTAACTCGAACACTACATCAAGACAGGACTTTGGGATTGTCTCAGTGTCCTCAATATAGGTTTTATCAGCTTTCTTGGAGACCAACAGGAATGTCTCACTATCTTGAACCTTATCTGCATTACTTCCTTTACCATTGCATAACAGGGTACTCTTCTCCAATATTTTATCCACGTTCTAAAAGGGAAACAAACAAACACATCTCAGGTTTACAATGTAGTATGTTAAACTCATTTTGGTAAACCAGTTTAGTAGTAAGGTGGACAGGATAACAACATGAAACAAACATATATCTATGTAGTATGGTCACTCCATGGTCTATATCATTCTAGTTTATGTTGCCAAATCAAGATAGATACGGTTCGAATCATATCTATTTAAGACAAAGCAACATAGACAGAATATAAGTGTGGGAAACTACACAGCAATAACAACACTTGTAATGTGCATGGCATGAGAACATGACTGTTTACTCAATTGAAACTGAAATCAACATAGAGCAAGTTACAACTGCAAACAGCCAAACACGTTGAAGAAACAGGTTTAAAACATACCTGTTGCGCCATTGGAGTTTCAATTGCATTGTTCAAATTTGAAATTGGTTGGTATCAGTAAATACAGTGATGCAAGAGCAAAGTAGTATGAACCATAGCTACGGAACCTGACCTGAGAACAATTCTTCTTCTGCTTTAAGCATTGACTTCGGGTTCGGAGTGGTGGTCCTCGTGATTTGGGCACTACAGTTGCCTTACTAACTGCTTGTGTTTGGGTGCTCTATGGTGGAGACAGTGCTGTGTCAACGACAACTGGGTGTCTATCTGCTGGGGTTGGGGTTAGAAGGGTGTAGCTGGTTCTCTGTCCAACTGGGTAGGGGTACAATCTGCATGAGTGTGGGTTATGTGTGGTGGGGCTGATTCTTGGGCAAGTACAACCGTCGTTCTATTTGCATCGACAGGTAGCACAATCTTTTCGGAAGACTGTGTTTTTACTCCCACAGATACTGCCATCACTCCCTCCAATTGAAATGGCTAATAAACAAGAAAAGTAATTGAATGTACAGACATTGTAAGATAGACATCTGCAATGGATAGTAGGGAAGAAAACAGGGCATGAAATAATTCACATTTATGTTGTCTAAGCAAACAGAATAGCAGGACATAATTTCACATATATAATGGCTAATTAAATAGGATAGCATGATACAATTTCACATGTATGATGGCTAGCTAAACAGGATAGAATGACATACTTCAAAATATGATGACCATGTAAACAAGATGACATGATATAACTATACGATGTGTCTATTAAAGTGGTTTGCATGCCATAAATCACAAACATGTCGTCGATGGAAACATGATGGCATGATATAATTCATGGATAGAATGACATAATTTAAAATATGATCACTATGTAAACAGGATGAGATGATATAACTATATTATGTCTTTAGAAAATGGGTTGGCATGCCATAATTCAGATACATGCTGTCTATGTAAACATCATGGCATGACATAATTCAAATATATGATTTATATACTAAGGAAGTTAGCAGAGGGAAATTGCATATATGGTGTGTCAACTAAGGAGATGGCATTCAATATTGTGTATATGATGTAAAAAATAAGCATTGCAATACAACATATGCATTATATGAGTAATATAACCCTGCCAAGTTTGAGCATACACCTCAGGGGGGATAATAGGACTGGTCATCTGCCTCTGAATCCTCCTCTGAAGAGCTATCTGTAACCAGCAAGATACCTGCTTCAGCAGGTAGCATTGTCTGCTCTGAAGACCTTGTTTTCACTCCAGATTTCTCCATCACCAATTCAAATGGCTGATGCACAGGAAGAGCAGTTGAATATACAAACATTGTCAACAAAAGCAATGAGAAATACAAAAAAGGACGGCATGATATAATTCACATATATGACGCTTGCCTAAACAGCATGGCATTGCATAATTCACATACATAATGCCTTGCAACAAGATAACATTGCATAATTCACATATATAATGTCTTGCAACAAGATGGCATTGCATAATTCACATATATGATAATTAGACACTAAACAGGTGGCATTCACAAAAGCATGTCTAAACTAAGCAAATGACATAGCAATGCAAGATACCATACACACGATATGAGTAACATAACAGTGCCAAGTTAGGGCATGCACCTCAGGAGGGAAATATGACTACTCATCTGTCTCTGAATCCTCCTGTGAGGAGCTATCGGTAACCAGCAAGACATGCGCTTCGTCAGATAACATTGTCTGCTCTGAAGACCTTGTTTCCACTCCAGATTTTTCCATGACCGTGCCGAATGGCTGATGCACAGGAAGAGTAATTGAATGTACTAAAATTGTTGACAAATTTAACACATAATAAAAAAATGATGGCATGATATAATTCACATATAAGATAACTGGCTAACCAGGGTGGCATTGCAAAATTCACATATATGATGCCAGGCTAGACAAGATGGCATTGCATGATTCACATATATGATAAAGAAACAAAACAGATGGCATTGACACAAAGCATGTCTAAACTAAGCAGATGACATCTTTAATGTATACAGTAAGCAATGCAAGGCACCATATGCATGATATTACCAACATCAGCATGCCAAGTTAGAGCGAAGACCTCATGGGGTAAATAGGAGTGGTCTTCTCCTTCTGAATCCCCCTCAAAATAGTTATCTTCCTCTTGATTACGATCCGAAATTGGTGGCAGGGGGCTGCCTTTGCGCCCACCAAGGAACGACGTCTGCATGAAATTTTATTGCCACGCAAGGCTCGTCTCTTTTGCTCTACATGATCAGTTCCATTGTGTACAATAACTGGCATGCATAGGAATAAAACATAGTGATATAATGTAAGGAGTGCATGCACAAATCCAGAGTGATGGTAGCAAACTGTGGATAGACCCAAAACCAATGATAGCAGGCAGATAATAGCTTTAGTTAAAAAATATAGATAATGGCTCCTTTAATGTTTGTTTGCACCCAACGTGAAACTCATAGTAGACACCGGAGATTAACCAGATAGTAGACAGATAGTACTGATTGCTACCCCAATATGTACCCCACAACCATTTAAAAACTCAAGTTTCAGCATTAGTTTGGACATGACTCAGAGTCTAATAGGTCAACACGACAATAATGTAGCATGTCATCATATTAAGCGATGCATAACGTAAGCAGACACGGAAGAGTGCGACCTCTCTTGCGAACCCGTGTAGTCCTCAAGGTCATTTGCTCAGTTGATGATGGTAATGCAGTTGTCGTGGCTGCCGGCGGCGGGGAAGAAGATCTGAGGCGGCGAAAGACAGTCTGGAGAGCGGATCCCTGCTCTGGTGAACCCTTCCATCATTGGAGCAGCTGAGCTGGGGTGGAACACAGCGCCGCAGGAGCAGGACAAACCACACAAGGTTTTCTTTGACACATATCTGTAACAGAAGTAATTGAGTAAGGGCTTGTTTGAATTTGAGGATTCTAACAATGCAGGGATAGGAAATAGACAGGAATAGGATAGGAATGCACGCTCAAAACAGAGAATTTAAAAACATAGGATTTCTGCCAATCTGGTTGTTTGATTCACAACAATTGGAAGATCACAGGATGCAAAAAAGCATGGTGAGATTAAGTCAAACCACAATAAAATGTACGGTTATAATGCTATTATGCTACTATGTCTTAGTCTTGTGCTTGATGAATAGGAATATGAAAAGGAGGAGAAGTGGAAATTAGATTTCCAACGGTTTTTCTTTCAAGGAGACACTAAAGGAACAAATCCTACAGTTTTCCTTTGCTCCATTCCTTTGCACCAAATTCATGAAAAGTAGTACCATAGGAAACTTTCCAATTCCTATGTTTTTCATTCACTTTTCCTTTCAAGCACTGGAAATTCTAGTAGGCAGGCTTGAGCAAGGAAAATCCTACACTAAAAAATGTTTTTGTGCTACTTCTATTACTTTGGACCCAGGCCACTACCATACTATCTCAACTCCCAGGCCCATCGACAAATGCACAGCTCAGACGCGCAGAGATAAATAATGATGGCGTTCAAGAGAGTCCATCACGGATAGCTAAGTTGTCTGGTACCTCACTGCTTGTCATATAGTAGGATAAAATAATCGTATTTCCCGTTACTACGAGTGCTCAGTGGATAATATATATAACATGTAGAGTAAAAAAGAGATGCAACAAGTGTACAACCTCTTTGGCGAAGCCATGTCGATCTCAGCGTGATTGGGTTGGCCGGTGAGGATGCTCCGACTGACTTTGCTGTCGGAGGAGGGGAAGAAGATCTTAGGCGTCTGGAGATGGAGCCCGAGGTACTGCTCCGCTGTGATGGAGGGTTTCGTTGTTGGAGCAGCTCCGGTGAGCGCATGCATCCTGGGCGGAGCTCAAGCCCCAGCCTCTCAATGCATCTTCAAGCAGTTCGCCCGTGAAGTGAATGCAGTCCTCCCCAACATCGACGCCACGCGCCTCCTCAGGTGATCGGCATGCGCCATCACGTTCAGCTCAGCGGATCAGCTCAAGTGCGCGGCCACAGTCGGAGTCCTCCCGATGCTTTGCTCCCCAGTCATCAGCAACGTGCAAGTCACCAGGACCCTCATCGACGGCGGGGCAGGGCTCAACGTCCTGTCCGTAGAGACATTCAACAATCTCCAAGTGCCTTACGATCAGCTTCAGCCAACCAAGCCTTTCTCTGGAGTCACCGATGGCTCCATGGTTCCGATTGGGCAGATCTGCCTCCCTGTCACCTTCGGGGCGCGCAACAACTACCGCACCGAGCTCATTGACTTAGACGTCGCCCACATTCGCCTGCCATACAACGCCATCTTCGGGTACCCAGCTCTCGCCAAGTTCATGGCCGTGACTCATCACGGCTACAACGTCCTCAAGATGCCAAGAAGCGGTGGAGTCATCACGGTGCCTTGTGAAGAAAGAGACGCAGTGTGCTCCCTGGAGCGAGCTTTTCAGGCTGCATCACTTGAAGGCCCAGATCGCGGGAGCGGGAGGATCCATGAGACAGCTGCAAAGAAGAAGAAGACATCGCCAGGCCCGACACCTCAGGAGGCAGGCCCCTCAGGGTCTGCGCTTGCTCAGGGGGCACCTCCTTCTGTCGCATAGGAAGGCGCGCCCGGCGCCCTCCTCAAGCAAGGCTCGGGGGCTCCCTCCTAGAGGGCCACCGACCTTGCCAAGGTCACAAGGGAGGCGCTTGGGCACCACGTGGAGGTGTGCTTCAAAGCACGTTTCCCTCGGGAAGGAGCAAGGCAAGGAGGTCCAAACCCTCAGGAGTTCGTCAGTCAGATCACGCAGGAGTTACAGGAGTCAAGAATCATGAGTGGCAGCCGCCGCTTACCTGCCGCAGCTCCCCATCCAGGAGAGGATGGTGGGCTGCGCGTCTGCATCGACATCCCAGGGCTCAACCGAGCCGCCTCTGTAGAGCGCTTCTGGCCCTCACACGCAGGGCACTGCGAAGGCCCACCCCACAGCTATGTTCGCATGCCCTACGGCTTGCCGAACACGGCCGTCGCGTACCAGTGCCTCATGAGGAGCATCCTGGAGGCTAAGGAGGCCAGGCGTTCCGCAGCCCTGGCGGAGATGGAGATGGTCCACGAGGAGCCACCAGCGCCTCTGGAACCTCCCGAGGCTCCTGGGCCTGGGGCCTCGTGATGATCGGCTTCCGCAGCCCACGACGTCTGCTACTTCAACACCCCTTCGCCTTTAATGCTATCAGGTGACATCCATCAAGTTTTGTTTCCAGCTGGGAGCGCCCCCAGGGCTGCATTATTCCCAGGCCGCGTGGGTCCGTCCCTGCGGCATGTATCCCCTTTTTACTTTATGTTCCTAGCTCACTTTGTTGGGGGCGCCCCTCGGGCTGCATCATCCCCAAGTCGCTCGGGCCAGACCCTGCGATGTCTGCCTTACCTGCATCTATCTAAATGAACTCGCTTCTTCATGATTAACGTGCTTGACCTAGTTGCCCGCTCAACTGACACCAACCGATGGATCTCCTCCACAATGGCACAACGCTTGCGCATGGGTCCGTCCCTGCAACGCCGAAAAACCTGAATGGCTGAGCTCTGGCCGCGGCAGCCCCGCACAGCGGCACCTTGTCAGGCCTTCAGTGCCTCGTCAACTCTCCAAAGCAACCAACGACTGACTGCCGCTTGTCATAGCGGACTCTTGTTCTTCTTGTGGTGGGCCTGCAAGATCCCTTCAAGGAGCAGCGCCAGGCGAGGCCCTCACGGCATCTTCTTCACCCTCGTCCGCGCGAACCGCTTGCACGTTAAAGGGGGGCACCTGAGCATCGTGACTCATGGGCTCCTACTGGCTCTCCAGCCCTCACCCTCTAGCCTTGTCCACGGCATCGCGACCTGGCATACCAGCGACGGCTGAGACCCGCTCGAGGGGCGGGACCCGAGGACGTATAGCAGAAAGGGGAGCAAAGGCGAGAGGGAAGAGGCATGTGGGGACCTCGCCGGGCAACCCCTCGCCGGCCGATGCCCGGATCTAGCATCGCACCAGGAAGCTGTTCCTGAATCTCGAGATAAGTCACCCTCCGGAAACACTAGCTATCGCAGCACCGTCTCCGCATCTAATGCAATCCCGTGTTAGCAACTTCGCGTTCCTTTCTCACCGAACGATGGCTGCTTGAGCGCTAAAGGGGACCTCCTGAGCATCGCGACTCAGGGGCTCTTGCTGGACCCCGGGCCGCTCACCTCCTGGCCTAGACCACGGCATCGCGACCTAGCATACCAGCGATGGCTGAAGCCGCCTTGGGACCGGGACCTGTCGGCACAGAGCACCAAGCCCTCGTGAGGTTTGAAAGGAAGAACTAAGGTAAGACGGAATAAGCATCTCGCACTACTTCATGGCAAGGACTATATTAACAAACAGAGCCACAGGCATCTTGCAAGCCCCCACGGGGCGCGCTTTCCGATTCCTCGCAAGGAACAAAGGGAACAGGTCCTAGAGAACACTAACTACGCGTGCCTCCACAAAAGACGCCATCATCAACAGTGGGCCGTCAGGCACAGGCGCCAACCTCATCAAGATCAGAGGCGGCGGCGGCCTAACGATCCCATCCTGCACCGAGAGCGGCGCAGGCTCGGTGGCTCGAAGCTGTCGCCATTCGTCTCCGAAGTCGCGTAGAGCTCGGCGGAGTCGTCGGATCCTCCGGCGCCCCCGCCGCCTGAGGAGCCGCTGAGGGAGCGGACGGCGAGACTAGTCCTCGCCGCGGCAGGGCCCCGACCACCTCTCTCAGGGCAACACTCCAGTCGGTGTCCGTCCGCGTTGAACACCTTGAAGAGCATCATGGAAGCGCCGTCGTACTCCAGGTGGATCACGAGGGCGCCCCTCGTCCTGCAGACCCGGGCGATGTCGCCCCAGCCTCAAGTCATGAATACTTTGCCCGGGGCGATGACCTCGACCTCTGCTTCAGTCGCGAGGGTGTTGCAGCCGGTGTGCTGCAACCAGAGCTCCAAGTATCCCCCCTGCAGCATCACGAAGGCGAAGGAAGGAGGAAGGTGAATCCAAGGCCAAGGAGGCATGGCGGCGTGGAGCACAAACTCTCAGGAGGAGCCATCGGCGTGAACTCCAGGAGGGACAATGCACACCGCCGTGACCCGCCGGCACTGACGGCGGCATCGTCCATGGCGCTCGACATCATCTCCTGCAGGGCCCTCAAGGTGGGCGTACAAGGGCAGCGGGAACCCTGGCGGCGGCCGCTCGCACCAAGGCCTCGACATCTCCTGCCGGGCTCCCTCACCTCGACAGCATAGGGCTAGCCGTTTCTTCGGCGGATGCGGGTGGGGACCCTCTCGGGGAGCCTTTCCCTTCTCTTCCACGGAGAACCGGCGGATTGGAGCCATTGCGGCAAGGTGGAGCAAGGACGGAGAAGAAGGAGAAGCAAGAAGAGATGGACTGGAAGGGCATGCGTCGTTCCATACTTATAGCCGATGGAGGCCAACCGCCGGCCTCCACGGTCGCAGGTAATCATGACCCGCTTTGCATGCTGGGACTTGACAATTCGCGCAGTCGCCGAGGCGTCATGGGGAAGTAGGGCCGCCCACGACCAACCAACCGCCATGTCGCGCTCAAGGCCGCGGGCTGTTAGGGCCCGCGGCGCTTCACACTTGCCCCTTCGCTTCTCTGCTCAGCCATGTCCGGGCGCGCCTTGGGCCCGGGGGCTACCGTCGGCGTTCTGGGAATGGGGGTCCCCAGACTTGCCTGCCTGCGGCCTGCGGCATGGCTCAAAGGGCGGCCCAGCATGGCCCATCTTCATCAGCACGAGCTCAACACCCTCGCGAGGGGCCAAGCCTCATGGGGTGGACGACAAGAAGCTTCCTCAGGCACGGCCTCGTCAGGCTGGCTCGCAAGGAGGCGGAGAGATCAAGCCGGGGTACCTCACGAGGTGCCCATGATGCAAGCCATGACGACCAAGGGCGCCAGGCGGGCGCCAGCCCGCGCAGTGTCCTCCTTTCCTCTTTGGTGCAAAGGGGCAAGCGCAGGCGAGAGCATCAAGCAAAGGCATCCGTTTCGGTGCAACAAGACCAAGACCGTCGCAACAGCAGGAAGGAAGTCATTGTGAAGCCCAAGCCGGCGTCACCACCAGAGCCTTTGGCAGGCGAGGACCAACTTTAGTCAAGATAAGTGTACTAGATGTTCCCCTTCAAAATGGCCAATTGTTGGCGCCCTTCCCACTCAATATTTGGGAAGAGGCCCAGGGCCTTTGCCTATAAATAGGACTAGCCACCCACAAGGACGAACAGAGAGGATCATCATCGGGAAACCAGTAGAAAGCGCAACCGAAGTCCCCCTAGCAGTTCGTCGCACCAGCCAAGAACAGACCCTCGCGAGGCTGTTCTTCCTTGTATTGTTCATCATCAGCCCAAGAGGCAATCCACCACACCACAAACTAGAGTAGGGTATTACACCACAATGGTGGCCCGAACTAGTATAAACCCTGTGTCTCTTGTGTTGTTCCTTTCATAGCATAGATCCTAGCGAGGCGGTGAGGTGCAGGTAGGTAGAGGGCGTAATCTCCGCGCCTACCCCAATGTTCGAATCTAGAGGGTCTGCCGGAACCCGAAATCTGATAGCAGTGACACGCAGGCCCGTGCAGGTGCCCATGCACCTGCCAGCGCATGCGCCTACGTGTGCACTAACATGCGCACCCATGCCGGTGCCCGTGAACATGAATGTCTCTCCCGTGCCATTGCCAGTGACTGTCCCCGCGCGGGTGCCAGTGCCCTCCTCGGCGGCATGGATGGTCGCCGTCGACCGCTTCCTTGCCCCAACGCCAATCGCCTACTCCCGCCAGTTGACTCGCTCTGAAGTCTAGAACATTTTGGCCTTCCTTGAAGCTAGGCCAACGTCCAGGAGTACGCCAAGATGCTGCCGTCACCGTCGGTCAGTGTCCCGATTACACACAGAGCACGATAGAGGAGCCGCTTCCCATTGCAAGACGCCCCCGCCGCCACCGCATAATCTAAATTTTCCATGAAAAACGTTCGGATTGCCATGCTTAAAATCCGAACGTTTATCATTTCTGTTTATTTTAGATCGATCATCGTATAATTGAAAGTCGGAGTCAGACTGAACGAAATCTATGGTTTGATCGATTGAATGTTCTGCTAGAGCCGTATTAAATTAAATATAAAACGTCATCAAGCCACATGTATTCCTTGTCATCGAACGACCTAGACTGCTTCAATGTCGAGCGCTCAACACGTTTAGTATGCAGTTAATTTCATGCCAAAAATAGTGCTAATCACATAATAACACACAAATAATATCCAACTTAATATACGCATGCACTTAATATACTTCCGAATTAACGTGCATTGCACGTACACATTGACTAGTGCTACTAGTACGTGAAACTGGTGCCGTAACTTGTGAACGCGTCCAGATATGGTCAATGGCAACATCGCCCGCGAGTGCTTCGTGTTTGCCCGTGCGTCTAAACGCAGAAGGGGACGAGAGAGATAGCACACATGGAACCCACCAGTAAGTGAAGGCGAATAGTATGTGCTAACAAGCCGGTCCCACTAATGTGCTAAAATAATATTACATGTTATCTGTTAAATAGGCTGCGGTAATATAAAAACATTATATGAACAAACATTTCTGTTCTATGTATGTTGCCTATTGCCCTGCGGCTTGAAGGAGCTGGTCGCATGTTCGATCATCGTCCTTTATTTTTAAATTTATATATGGGTCCAAATTTGTTTCATGACAGGTGGGCCCCACGGTGTGTAGTTTGTAGCACTTTAATTTGTGGGTCGAAATTTCTTCCATTCCAAGTGGACTATTGGTGTGTAGTTTTGTAGGTTATTTATAATAATTAAAGAGAACAACAGAGTTTTTTGCAATAATACCATGGTGCGATGTTGAAGGCGAAAAAGGACGTACGAGAGAGCGATGACCGAGCCAAAGGGAAATCAACTGGGGGAGGTGCAGGGGTTGCAACGGTGTTTGGAGTAGTTGTGGGCCGAATGCTACGAAAATATAATCTAAACCCACCGAAATAAATGCCTACACAAATTAATCAATGGTTGTAGTGCCCCTTGCAATGTAAATAGCTCCGGCTTTGCGAGAGATGGATAGGTAGCTTCAATGTGTGGAAGATACGGCGTGAGAAAGCTAGGTCAATCAAGAGACATCTAGATAGAGAGACAAAGTGAGTGTGGTCTAACATTCATTGAACATATATATATATATATGCTCTGGAGAGATATTGTCTGGTTGAGCTTTTGGCAATGGTGAGGGCCGTAAGATAGAGCTTGAGAGATGATCCAGTCACATACATGAAGATATATTTTATTTGTGGGAGGAAGCAAGGTCAATCTATTACATATATAAAGGGAGAGAGACTGAGCGAGTGTGGGTCGTCGTGTGATCAAAAGTGTGAGACGGGTTGGAGAGAGTGACCTAGATAGACAATGTGCGTGAGAGAGTATACAATGTGAATATGTCGAATTGAGCTCAAACATGGTGATATATCGTTTTTGTCCGAGAAAGAGCGAGGTCAATCGAGACATACAAAGAGAGAGAGAGAGGGGGGGAGAAAGAGAGAGATAGAGAGAGAGAGGGAGAGATTGAGCGAGCATGGGCCCGCCATGAGGTCGAAAGAGTGGGGGCGGTTTGGATGGCCTGACCTAGAAAAACAATCTGCGTCAGAGAGTATAGGGTGTGTCGATCGAGGCCCGAACAGGGAGATATATCATTTGTGTGTGAAATAAAATGATGTTAATCGAGACTCAAACAAAGGGAGCGAGATTGAGCGAGCGTGGCCCGCTACGAGGAAGAAAGAGTGAGACAGTCTCAAGGGAGTGACCGAGATAGACAACGCGAGTGCGTGTGTACGAGAGGTTGGGGGGCTAGATAGGCAATGCATGTATCTAGCGCGAGAGGGTGGGAGGGAGAGGGAGAGAGAGAGAGAGCTCGGCATGGAGTGCAATGGTGGGTGTGTGAGGTAAATACATTTGGTAACAGAGTATAAAAAGGGGGTTGTGTAGTTGAGAGAATTAGAGATCGAAACATGGAGAGAAAGAATGAACGTGTGTTGGAAACCGATACCTTCCTAAGGTGGTTATGAGAGGGAAATTGACCAATACAGGAAGTATGTAGCGTGTGTGCCGGGGGGGAGTGCTAAAAACAACAATTGAATGTAGATAGTACGAGACATAATTTCGATGTTTCAATTCGGTGTACATTGTAAGATTTGAACAAAGGACCATGCATATGGGTATTTCGAATTCGTGCCATACTAGGTTTCGAAAAGTTGACATTGACTCGATTTCTTGTGCTATTTTGTAGGTCATATGTTTGAATCCATCCAAAAGTTTTCTCAATACCATGGTGTTCATCATATACATATGAATTTGTATTAAAAAGTAGTGTGGATACAGTGAAATGCAAAATCCACGTTAGAATTGGAGATCGCTATGTGACACACACTCTAATTCAAATAACTAATTATGTGACACACACTCGAATCCATGTCAGCGTGGATACCATTTCAAATTTTTTTCAAATAACTCCTCATTAGATAATTTATAGTATCTCATTTCGAATGACTAATTATTTGCAAGGAAAACACGGGCATGTTAATACATACAGATTCGTTTTGAAATGAAAGAAGATTCGTTTGCATTCTCAAATGTAGGCGCACCAGGCAGACCAGGGTCGTGTTGTGGTGGTCACGTGTGTCGGACGGACGCTTAGCACCCAGCCACCCACCCCCTCCCTTCCTCCCCCCTCCCCTTAAAAAAAGGACGACGACAAAATAAGTTCACAGTTCCATGTTTCGGATTGAAATATCTGGCGGCCTCAATTCCAGCACTGCAATATCTCCCTTCTGCACCGTTCCCTTCCGCGCCCAGATTGCTCAAATCCCTAATTCGCCGCCAACCAAATCAAAGTTCGAATCAGCCCTCTTCTTGTCTCTTTCGCCACCTATGTGCCGGACGATGACGACGAAGACGACGGTCGCGCTTCCTCATCTACACCCTCGTCCACCGCACCGTGTGGGCCACTGACAACTTCGGCCGCCACAACCGACGTGCCTCACAGACACCGACTTCCACCGCACCAGGTGCGCTTCACCGAGGCCGTCTCCCACCTCATCGGGGCTAATTCACTGAGCACATCGTCGCACCTTCGCCCCCCGAGGCCATTGGGGCTTCACCAACGGTCTCGTCCACCGTATCATAGTGCTCCGCTGCCACTGAAGATCTGCATCCGTGCACGGCCAGCCAACGCTGGGCATCACCCTCAACGGCTCTGAAGTAACCCACCCTCTAGCTATGCTAGCATGCCCAAACGCCGGCCCGAACTAGGTATCCACACATCACTCCCTTGTGCACTATTCCGATGATGTTTGCATATCCTTTCACTACTCTCTTAGCTTACACGCCTATGAAACTCTGACTCTAACTCTTATTTCTTCTGGAGATATCATCTGAAACAAGAAAAACCATTTTTTTAGCAAAGAATGACGGCACTACGGGATCTAGTACACATCATGCTCACCCGTATAACCTTCTAAGTATCTTTCCTCCGGTACAACAGCAAGGTTGATTCCTCTTATTTGATCAACCATTCGCCGTGTCAAAAATGCAGAGGGGGATGCAAGGAGCACAAGGCATGCACATCCAAGCAAGTGGTAACATGGACTCGTACATGGAACATCCCAAGCGCAAGCAGAGCTGCAGTGAGCCTGTACAATGAGCTAGCGTAAGTACCTACATTTCATTCAATTCGTACTGGCATGTGTCTATGATTTGTATGTAGTGGCGGATCCACGAATTCAAGTTACCAGGGGCGAACATTTAACTACAAAAATACGATGGCACTTGCACTACATGAATGAACATAACTTGAGAAATGTGAAGCTACATGCACTTTGAAAACCAGCTAATGATCCAAAGTAGTTTAGATTATAAACACTAAATGATGAAAGCACCAAAAAACACAAAATGCAATACGGTGTACAAGGACTAGAAACATGGTCTGTACCTGCTTGAATTATTCGTTCTCTGGCTAAAAATATCGAAGTGTAATTGCACCTATAACCAGTGCGCAAACTGCAGATAAATATCTCTATCCTGCATAACTATGCCAATAGTTTCAAACAACATAGTAGAAAAGTATATATGCTACATTGTCATGATACGGGGACTTTCTGATAGATGGCCTCGACGTTTCCTCAAGCCATTAAAATGCACTATAATTTGCTTGTTATCAGTGCCTGCAAATCTCTATGTCTCTCCCAACATAGCAGATCATCATTAGACACTAAATCCTTCAATGGGAGCTTGCAAAATGCTTGCATTAGATCCCTCATTAAAAACTATATGTTCATCACCAGGAGCATGTAAAATGTTTGCATCAAATCCTTCACTAGCAGTCTGTTCATTAAACACTTCAGGCTCAAGAACAACATGAGCTTGTATGTTTGCACCGGAAACATGATTAGCTATATTAGATTCAGTCAATTCAGTATTGATTGGGGGAGTTATAAAATAAGTAGAAATTGGTTTCATTTTCTCATAAATTCCCTACATACAATAAATTTTCCAAAACCGCCAGGTTTAACTATTGGCCAGAAATTGAACAGTTGAATTAGATATAATCAGGGATGTGATGGACCCGCTCGTTGCGCATGCTACTCTTGCAAGCTGCGACTGTCCATTCACGCAAGCTCGATGCCATGCCCGTGCTGCCGCTGCTGCCTCCCACACAGGCTACACCCAGGGTTGGATCTTCATCTTCTTGTCCTTCTGTTCGCTTGAACCCCGGCGACCGCCCTCCAACGAGAGCGCGAGGAAGTGCTGTGTTGGTCTGTCCAGCAGCGGCTAGGTTAGGAGCGAACCAGACTGGAGTCTAGCGCGGAGGAATTGGGAATGTTTCCTCCTGTCGATCAATATGGGAGGTGCTCGTTTGGGCCACGAGCCTGCTATTGGGCCTGCCTTGCAGTTATGTTATTGGCCCATCCAAACTGAAACATTTTTCTTCATTTTTTAGATTGTCTGGTCATCCATTGGGATGAACAAAACTAGCCTGGGCCAACCTCGATGACTCAAACTAGGTGCACACCTTCCAGCCACCCGAGGCGGCCGCCCATACTAGCCCCTATGGTGGCATCACCCCTTTTTTGCATGTATGATACTATGATTGGGATAGTTAAAAATATTCCATTGGCGCTTTTGATTTACCCACAGAATGGTTGAATTGCTTGTTTCTATGAATTTAGTTCGCCAATAATGTGAAGGATACTAGTCTTTTCATCCTATTGTAGATTGCTTAGATCTCGATATGCCAAATGTAATCGCATGAAATGTACAGTAAAAGCTAGTGTGATATGTGTGGCTACAACTAGTCTGACTACACGTCCTCATGTAACATATCAAGGACGCACCATCTTACCAGATTAACCATTCGACTTACCAATGCAGTGTGGGAAGAACGAAGTATTGGGACTGCGTATCCAAGCAATTGATGCCATGGACTCTTTCGTAGAACCTTGTAAGCGAAAAAGAAGTTGCAGTGTGCCAGTACAAAGAGCTAGCGTAAGTTCAGTTACCCTGCTTCTTGGAATTTTAGTTAGCCACTTACTGCAAAATTGTTCAATTACCTTGCTTGGCTTAATTTAGTTTGCTACTGATTACATAATGCCACAACCTGTTAATCCTATTATAGACTGTGCCTATCTATGTGTTTGATACTTGCTGTTAAAAATTACCTGTTTGCCTGAACTTAAATATCTACTTGTTTGTTTAACTGCTTTGCTGCTGCAACAACGGGTTACAATGATGTTAATAAGTAATAACTAATTTCCAGCATCCAATTCAAACTCTTTAATTCCTTGTTTTTTAACTGGTTTGCTGTTATAACTCCGAGTTGAGATTTTTTGCTAACTTCAACTTTTTTGAATCCAATCGGAACTTTAAAGGCAAAACAGGATAGCCCAAGATCAAAGAGCGAGGTCCCCATGGACGTTGTATCATCCCACAGTAGTGGCACCGGCCCAATCGTGCATTATGAATTGCAAACGGTTGATGCTCTAGAGGCTAAACTAGTGGTAGAAAGAGATTCTGCTTCTGCACTTAGAGATGAAGTTGACATGTTGAGGAAGCAAGGAGCACAATCACAAGCAGTACTCAAGACAACTATTAAATATTTGGTGGATTTCAAAACGAAGCAAGCTGAGACTCACCGCATAGTTAAGGTCCTAAAGGAAAAAAAGGAAATTAAATTCCCACTTGGTAAATCATAGGTGAAATGTTCATTCCATCATTGTATAACCTTTGTGTTGTTTGTTCATGTAATCAATCAAACCATTTGTTTTAGAGATCATGTAATAATTGTTTTTTTGTTTTTTGGTTTGTAATTTTATTTGAGCACAAGAGTGTATTAATTGAAAGACTCGGAGACATTTCATTTTGATTGCTATGCCAGACCTACAAATATGCCAATCGGGCCAAATGGTCATTCAGCAATAATAGTAGTATAGATGGACCATAAGTGGCATGCATCCGAAAGGGCCAAAATGTTGTCGTAGGTTGGCTAAAAAAAGGATGCTATTGTAGCAAAAAAAAGTTCAGCGGCCTGGCTTATGTATGTTAGTTGATATTATTGATCCATATACTCTATAAGTGTTTATATGTCTGTTAGTTCTGTACATTCTTGGTTGATTGACTTGGTATTTGAATCTTGATACATTGCTTGTGTACATATCTAAATGGGAGTACACATTATGTTGCGTGCACTACAAAAAAAAGACACATCCGTGACATTTTGGGCCAAACAAAAATATTTTCTGTCATACTTATGACACTTCTATGACGATAATTTTGACAAAACCACGTATCATCATAGATGTGGTGGGCTCCTACTTCTATGACAAAAAATCATGACAGAAAATGGGCGGGCTGGAGACGCAGCTGCATGACATTCTTTGGGCCGTCCATGATGGACAAAACCGTGGTAGAAGCGAGGGCGAGGAACATTTTGGCGAGTTCCGGGTTACGGTGGGTGGTCGGGGGGGGAGCGATGCGCGTTTCTCTTGTACATGTATGTGCGTGTGTGCGAGGCGTTGGGTTCTAACTGAACCCGAGCGAGGCGTAGGGCTCTAACTGAACCCGAGCGGTTGCACTGCAGGCTACGCGTTACTGAACCCGAGCGATCAATCGATGGCTGTTAACTGAACCAGATCAAGTGATTCCTTCACTACTGCTGCTAAATGAAGCCGGTCGATGCTGCCTATGGATGAACAGTGAGCATTGTGGGGGGGGGGGGTTTGGATGAATAGTGAGCGGTGGGGGTGGATGAACAGGACCCCGTGTTGTTGCCTCTAGATGAATAGGACCCCGATCGATCAAGCCGGTTGGGGCTGGATGAACAGGACCCCGTGGAGGGCTAGATGAACAGTAGACGGTGGAGGGGTGAATGAGCAGTAGCCCGTGCAGGGGTGGTTGAACAGGAGCCTGTGGAGAGGGGTGGTTGAACAGTAGCCGGTGGAGTAGCGTGCGGTGGAGCTTGGATGAACAGGAGCCCGTGGATGAACAGTTGTAGGTGGAGGCTGGAGGAGGTTGACCGTGGATGAACAGTAGCCCGTGGAGGCTGGAGGAGGTTGACGGTGGAGATGAATAGTATCCCGTGGAGTCCCGTTTTGCGGTACGCCACACCCCTCCCGATGAACAAGACCCCTGTTTCGACCGTAGCGCTCCAACACAAGTCCATTTCCTCTGTTTTGCGGTAGGGCACACCCCTCCCGATCAACAAGACCCCGTTTCGATCGTAGGAGGTCCAACACAAGCCCGTTTCCTCCGTTTTGTAGTATGCCAGACCCCTCTCGATGAACAGTATCCCGTTTCGAATATGACCGGTCGAACACAAGGTCGTTTCCTCCGTTGTGTGGTAAGCCAGGCCTCGTTTCCATCGCCTATTCCATCCAAGCCCTACAGATGAACACGACGACGCATTCCATTCCCACCCAGTCGGTTGGCTCCCCATGAACACGATGACGACGCAGTTTCTCCGTTCTGACCCAGCCATGTACACGAACCCTGGCCGTACGTATGGGCAAGTGGGCATTCGAGACCCCACCCATATGTAAGTACATGGCCGTATTCACTTTCTTCCACCCTGGCCATTGTACGTAAGTGTACATGCTACGTCTGCGCCTCTACGATGACACATGCGCGCCTCTACATCAACAAGTATGTACGTACACGTTCACGAACAGAATGACAACGCTACATACGCTTCGACCAGGTGTGTCCCGACTGTCAGGCACTTCCTTGCATGCAAAGATGTAGCTGGTGGGCCCTAGCAGTCAGGGAGGCGAATCGTTATTTTTTTGCCCAGACGCACTTCCTTCGTGTGAAGATGTAGTAGGTGGGTCCCAGCAGTCAGGGGGGAAACGTTTTTTTTTGCGAAATACAGTGGCCCGTCACGTGGGTCCCTGCTGTCAGGTGGAGGAATCATTATTTTCTGCGTAACTAAGGAGGCACTTCCTTGCTGCGGCCGTGGACCCAACTGTCAGCCTCTCCACGTACAGTCCACTGATGTCTACTACACAACCTTCTTCTTGTAGATGTTGTTGGGCCTGCAAGTGCACAGGTTTGTATAGCAGATGTCCCTCAAGTGGATGACCTAAGGTTTATCAATCCGTGGGAGGCGTAGGATGAAGATGGTCTCTCTCAAAGAACCCTGCAACCAAAAAACAACAAGTCTCTTATGTCCCCAACACACCCAATACAATGGTAAATTGTATAGGTGCACTAGTTCGGCGAAGAGATGGTGATACAAGTGCAATATGGATAGTAGATAAAGGTATTTGTAATATGAAAATATAAAAACAGCAAGGTAACTAATGATAGAAGTGAGCGTAAATGTTATTGCAATGATAGGAAACAAGGCCTAGGGTTCATACTTTCACTAGTGCAAGTTCTCTCAACAATAATAACATAGATAGATCATATAACAATCCCTCAACATGCAACAAAGAGTCACTCCAAAGCCAGTAATAGCGGAGAACAAATGAACAGATTATGGTAGGGTAAGAAACCACCTCAAAGTTATTCTTTCGGATCGATCTATTCAAGAGTTCGTACTAGAATAACACCTTAAGGCACAAATCAACCAAAACCCTAATGTCACCTAGATACTCCATTGTCACCTAAAGTATCCGTGGGCATGATTATACGATATACATCAAACAATCTCAGATTCATCCAACCAACACAAAGTACTTCAAAGAGTGCCCCAAAGTTTCTACCGGAGAGTCAAGAAAACGTGTGCCAACCCCTATGCATCGGTTCATGGGCAGATAAACACGGCAAGACATACATCAAGTGTTCTCAAATCAAAGACTCAATCCGATAAGATAACTTCAAAAGGAAAACTCAATCCATTACAAGAGAGTAGAGGGGGAGAAACATCATAAGATCGAACTATAATAGCAAAACTCGCGATACGTCAAGATCATGCCATAGAGAGAACACGAGAGAGAGAGATCAAACAAGTAGCTACTGGTACATACCCTTAGCCCCGAGGGTTAAATACTCCCTCCTCATCATGGAGAGCATCGGGATGATGAAGATGGCCACCGGTGATGGATTCCCCCTCCGGCAGGGTGCCGGAACGGGCTCCCGAGAGGTTTTTGGTGGCTATAGAGGCTTGCGGCGGCGGAACTCCTGATCTATCTTAATATTCGATGTTTTTAGGGTACGTAGGCTTATATAGGCTAAAGAAGTCGGTCGAGGGAGCCTCGAGGGGCCCACGAGAGGGTAGGGCGCGCCTAGGGGGGTGGGCGTGCCCCCCTATCTTGTGGCCTCCTCGATGATCTTCTGACGTGAACTCCAAGTCTCCCATATCATATTCTTCCTAAAAATCATGCTCCCGAAGGTTTCATTCCGTTTGGACTCCGTTTGATATTCCTTTTCTTCGAAATACTGAAACAGGCAATAAAACAGCAATATGGGCTGGGCCTCCGGTTAATAGGTTAGTCCCAAAAGTAATATAAAAGTGTATAATAAATCCCATGATCATTCAAAACAGATAATAAAACAGCATGAATGCTTCATAAATTATAGATACGTTGGAGACGTATCAGCATCCCCAAGCTTAATTCTTGCTCGCCCTCGAGTAGGTAAATGATAAAATAAAGAATTTATGAAGTGTGAATTCTAGAAGGTGCACAAGTTTGATCAATGATAATTTCAATCACCTTTTCTAGCATGATAATATGTCATAACAGTAGTTTATCTGATAAAACTTCTAACGATGAAGTAACAAGCAATTCACATGTCAAAGCATAGACCATAAACTTTCTTGAAAACTAGCAAACTTCATTCTCAGTCATCAAAAAATTACAATTCATCTTATTTTCAGGAATAGCAAACTCCACATACTCAACTATCATATAGTCTTCTACAATGGCTAAAACTCACGCAATACTAATGGTTATGGAGTTTCAATCGGACACTGAGAAAGATAGGGGTTATAGTGTTGCCTCCCAACGTATTCACCTTTGGGTGATGTCAACAATAATAGTTCATGCTAACTTACATCCAAGTGGATATATATATCAGGATCTTTCCAACACGAGGTTCTTGCCAAAGGATAAAATGAAAAAGGGAAAGGTGAAGATCACCTTGACTCTTGGATAAAGTAAAAAGACATAAAGTAAAAGATAGGCCCTTCGCAGAGGGAAGCAGAGGTTGTCATGCGCTTTTAGTGTTGGATGCACAAAATCTTAATGCGAATGAATGTCACTTTATATTGCCACTTGTATATGGACCTTTATTATGTAGTCCGTCACTTTTATTGCTTCCATAACAAGATCGTATAAAACTATTTTCTTCACAACAAAAGATCATACATATTTAGAGAGCAATTTTTACTGATTGCACTGATGACAACTTACTTGAAGGATCTTACTCAATCCATAGGTAGGTATGGTGGACTCTCAAGGCAAAACTGGGTATAAGGATATTTTGAAGCACAAGTAGTATCTCTACTTGGTGCAAGGAATTTTGGCTAGCCAAGGAGGAAAGGCAAGCTCAACATGTTTGAATGATTCATGACAATATACTTTAACTGAGATGTCGGAAAACATAAATCATTACATTGTCTTCCTTGTCCAACATCAATTGTTTAGCATGTCATACTTAATGAGTGCTCCCAATTATAAAAGATGTCTAGGATAGTATATTTATATATGAAATCTCTCTTCCTTCAATATTCTTTCATGAATTGTTCAAATGACCAATACAACGCTTGCTAACCTTCAATAAATTTACAAACTCTACTTCTTAGATGTGAAGTCATTACTCACCATGGGATAAGCAAATGAGGCATATATAATTTCAGATTTATGACAATCAACTCATTCAACCATTTACTGATAGGATATAAGTGAAGCACACGAGTAAATGACAAACTACTCCAACAAGATATAAGTGATGATCTTTGAGTAGCTAAATAATCATGTAACTATAGGAAGACTCTCTCTCATTTAAGAATTTCAGATCTTGGTATTGTATTCAAACAGCAAGCAAACCAAAATAAAATGACATTGCAAGGATAGCACAACTTACGTGAAGAAGCAAAAACTTAGGTTCAACCGATATTAACCGATAGTTGTTGAAGAAGAAAGGTGGGATGCCTACCGGGGCATCCCCAAGCTTAGTTGCTTGAGACTTCTTGAAATATTATCTTGGGGTGCCTTGGGCATCCCCAATCTTGAGCTTTTGTGTCTCCTTAATTCATTTAGTATCATGGTTTCTCTTTTTATCAAAAGCTTCTTCCACACCAAACATAACAAGAACTTGTGAGATAGGTTAGTATAAACCAATGCAAAACCTTATCATTATCTACTGTAATAAATCACTAAAATTATTATTCAACATTGCATACTAAATGCCTCTGCATATTTAACACTCGTATCCCCAAATAGAATCATTAAACAAGAAAACATATGCAAACAATGCAAACATAACAACAATCTGTCAAAACAGTACAGTCTGTAAAGAATGCAAGAGTATCAATACTTCCCTAACTCCAAAAATTATGACAAAAATACTACGCTGTAGAAGATTTATCAGAGCTCAATATGCAAAAAGTTTCAACATTATAACATGCTCTGACTTTTTGCAACAGCGGTAAACTTTATGTTTTCAAACAGCAACATGTATACTAGCAAAATAAGCATGACAAAGGCTATCCTTGACATTTTTATTGAAACTAAAGATGCCAAACATTATTCTAACTAACAGCAAACAAATACTAACAAAAGAAAATGATGCTCCAAGCAAAACACATATCATCTGATGAATAAAAATATAGCTCCAAGTAAAGTTACCGATGAACGAAGACGAAAGAGGGGATGCCATCCGGGGCATCCCCAAGCTTAGGCTCTTGGTTGTCCTTTAATATTACCTTGGGGTGCCTTGGGCATCCCCAAGCTTAGGCTCTCACCACTCCTTATTCCATAGTCCATCGAATCTTTACCCAAAACTTGAAAAATCCACAACACAGAACTCAACAGAAAACTCGTAAGCTCCGTTAGTATAAGAAAATAAAACCACCACTTAGGTACTGTAATGAACTCATTATCAATTCATATTGGTGTAATATCTACTGTATTCAAATTTCTCCATGGTTCATATACTCCGATACTAGTCATAGATTCTTCAAAATAAGCAAATAACACATAGAAAACAGAATCTGTCAAAAACAGAACAGTCTGTAGTAATCTGTATCAAACGTATACTTATGGAACTCCAAAGATCCTACCAAATTAGGAAGTCCTAATAAATTTGTGTACCAATCCAGAGAAAAACGAATAAGATCAGAATCACGTTTATGTGAATTAACAAAACTAAATTACTGGGTGCAAAAGTTTCTGATTTTCAGCAGCATCAACACAACTATCATCGTAAGCCATCCTAATGGTCTTACTTGGCACTTTATTGAAATAAAAGCTATAAAACATGATTACTACAGTAGCATAATCATGTGGATACACAAAAACAATAAGGATAGATATTGGGTTGTCTCCCAACAAGCGCTTTTCTTTAATGCCTTTCTAGCTAGGCATGATGATGACAATGATGCTCATATAAAAGATAAGAATTGAAACATAACGGGAGCATCATGAAGCATATGACTAGCACATTTAAGTCTAACCCACTTCCTATGCATAGGGATTTTGTGAGCAAACAACATATGGGAACAATAATCAACTAGCATAGGAAGGCAAAACAAGCATAACTTCAAAATTTTCAACACATATAGAGGAAACTTGACATTATTGCAATTCCTACAAGCATATGTTCCTCCCTCATAATAATTTTCAGTAGCATCATGAATGAATTCAACAATATAACCAGCACCTAAAGCATTCTTTTCATGATCTACAAGCATAGAAAATTTACTACTCTCCACATAAGCGAATTTCTTGTCATGAATAATAGTGGGAGCAAACTCAACAAAATAATTATCATGTGAGGCATAATCCAATTGGAAACTAAAATCATGATGACAAGTTTCATGGTTATCATTATTCCTAATAGCATACAAGTCATCACAATAATCATCATAGATAGCAACTCTGTTCTCATAATCAATTGGAACCTCTTCCAAAATAATGGAATCATCACTAAATAAAGTTGACACTCTTCCAAATCCACTTTCATATTCATCACAATAAGATTCAACATCCTCCAAAATAGTGGAATCACTACTTCCTAAAGTCGACACTCTTCCAAACCCACTTCCATCAATATAATCATCATAAATAGGAGGCATGCTATCATCAAATTAAATTTTCTCATCAAAACTTGGGGGACAACAAATATCATCCTCATCAAACATAGATTCCCAAAGCTTGTGGCTTTGCATATCATTAGCATCATGAATATTCAAGGAATTCATACTAACAACATTGCAATCATGCTAATCATACAAAGATCTAGTACCAAACATTCTAATGCATTCTTCTTCTAGCACTTGAGCACAATTTTCCTTTCCATCATTCTCACGAAAGATATTAAAAAGATGAAGCGTATGAGGCAAACTCAATTCCATTTTTTTGTAGTTTTTCTTTTATAAACTAAACTAGTGATAAAAGAAGAAATGAAAAGATTCGATTGCAAGATCTAAAGATATAACTTCAAGCACTCACCTCCCCGGCAACGGCGCCAGAAAAGAGCTTGATGTGTACTACACAACCTTCTTCTTGTAGACGTTGTTGGGCCTGCAAGTGCACAAGTTTGTAGGACAGTAGGAAATTTCCCTCAAGTGGATGACCTAAGGTTTATCAATCCGTGGGAGGCGTAGGATGAAGATCGTCTCTCTCAAACAACCCTGCAACCAAATAACGAAGAGTCTCTCGTGTCCCCAACACACCCAATACAATGGTAAATTGTATAGGTGCACTAGTTCGGAGAAGAGATGGTGATACAAGTGCAATATGGATAGTAGATAAAGGTATTTGTAATCTAAAAATATAAACACAGCAAGGTAACTAATGATAGAAGTGAGCGTAAATGGTATTACAATGATACGAAACAAGGCCTAGGGTTCATACTTTCACTAGTGCAAGTTCTCTCAACAATAATAACATAGATAGATCATATAAAAATCCCTCAACATGCAACAAAGAGTCACTCCAGAGCAACTAATAGCGGAGAACAATGAAGAGATTATGGTAGGGTACGAAACCACCTCAAAGTTATTCTTTCGGATCGATCTATTCAAGAGTTTGTACTAGAATAACACCTTAAGACACAAATCAACCAAAACCCTAATGTCACGTAGATACTCCATTGTCACCTCAAGTATCCATGGGCATGATTATATGATATGCATCACACAATCTCAGATTCATCCAACCAACACAAAGCACTTCAAAGAGTTCCCCAAAGTTTCTACCGGAGAGTCAAGAAAACGTGTGCCAACCGCTATGCATAGGTTCATGGGCGGAACCCGCAAGTTGGTCACCAAAACATACATCAAGTGGCACGTGATATCCCATTGTCACCACAGATAAATACGGCAAGACATACATCCAGTGTTCTCAAATGAAAGACTCAATCCGATAAGATAACTTCAAAGGGAAAACTCAATCCATTACAAAAGAGTTGAGGGGGAGAAACATCATAAGATCCAACTATAATAGCAAAGCTCGCGATACATCAAGATCGTGCCATAGAGAAAACACGAGAGAGAGAGAGAGAGAGATCAAACACATAGCTACTGGTACATACCCTCAGCCCCGAGGGTGAACTACTCTCTCCTCATCATGGAGAGCACCGGGATGATGAAGATGGCCACCGGTGATGGATTCCCCCTTCGACAGGGTGCCGGAACAGGCTCCCGGGAGGTTTTTGGTGGCTACAGAGGCTTGCGGCGGAGGAACTCCCGATCTATCTTGATATTCGATGTTTTTAGGGTACGTAGGCTTATATAGGCGAAAGAAGTCGGTCGGCGGAGCCTCGAGGGGACCATGAGAGGGTAGGGTGTGCCCAGGGGGTGGGCGTGCCCCCTATCTCGTGGCCTCCTCGATGATCTTCTGACATGAACTCCAAGTCTCCCGGATCATATTCTTCCTAAAAATCATGCTCCCGAAGGTTTCGTTCCGTTTGGACTTCGTTTGATATTCATTTTCTTCGAAATACTGAAACAGGCAATAAAACAGTAATATGGGTTGGGCCTCCGGTTAATAGGTTAGTCCCAAAAGTAATACAAAAGTTTATAATAAAGCCCATAATTATTCAAAATAGATAATAAAATAGCATGAATGCTTCATAAATTATAGATACGTTGGAGACGTATCATCCACGTCCGATGGAAGTCGTTCCTTGACCACGTTGACCATGCCCCGCCGAGAGCACCAGGGTGGTGGACGATAGCGAGACCTAGGAAGGTGACGATGCAGAGCCGGGGAAGACGCGGTAGTGGAAGCCCGCTCGGTGAGGAGTACGAGGGTTCACTGGTTCGGCTGCGGTGTGAGGCTGCCGTCTCCGCAGGGCCTAGCCAGCGGTGGGAATAATAGGGGGCGGTAGGCCTCCGCGACAGCACAACCAGCCATGGGAGGCAGGAGCATTTGGCATGACCGGTGCTGCTTTGGGCGGCTGGAGCAAGAAGACCAGAGGATGAAGAAGCACTACGGCCGTTGGATCGACATCGTACGGTCACTGGAGCTAGAATCGTTCATATTGACTAAGTTGACAGAGACCTCCATCCCAGTCAACTTAGTAGGCCCACATGTTAGCCTCCAACAAAGTGGGTCCCAGCTAGCAGGGGGAGTATTCATTTTTTGTGCGTAATAAGGAGGCACTTCCGGTGGGTCTGAGATGATAGCGGGGGAACTTTTTTTCCAAATACGGTGCCCGTCCTATGGGCCCAGCAGTCAGGGGGAAATGATTTTTTTCATGAAATATGGTAGCACGTCCGTTGGGTCCTTGCTGTCAGGTGGAGGAATAATTATTTTGCGCGTAATAAGGAGGCACTTCCTTACGGCTGCTGTGGACCAAGCTGTCAGCCTCTCCACGTACATTACTCTTCCGATGGAAGTCGGTTGTTGACCACATTGACCAGGCCGCGCGAAGAGCACCACGGCGGTGGACGACGGCAAGGCCTAGCAAGGGGACGACGCGGATCCGGGGAAGACACGGTAGTGGATGCCCACGCGGAGAGGAGTACGAGGGTTCTCTGGTTCGGCTGCGGTGTGAGGCTGTCGTCGCCGGAGAATAACAGGGGGTGTGGGTGAGTGGAGGGATGGCCTGGCCAGCGGTTGGAGTAGTATGGGGATAGTGAGGCCTCCGCGGGAGCACAACCGGCCACGGGAGGAAGGAGCATGCGGCACGACGATGCAGCTTTGGGCGGCTGGAGCAAGAAAACTAGAGGTTGAAGAAGCACTAAAGCCGTTGGATGGACATCGTACGGTCACTGGACCTAGAATCATTCATATATTGACTAAGTTGACAAAGCCCTCCATTCCCATCAACTTAATAGGACCACAAGTCAGCCTCCCACTATGGTGGGTCCTAGCTGGCAGGGGGTATTCATTTTTTGTGCGCAATAAGAAGGAACTTCCTTGAGGGCGAAGATATAGTTGGTGGGTTCGACCTGTCAGCGGAGGGAACTTTTTTTGCGAAATAAAGACGCCCTTCCGGCAAGTCCCAAATGTTAGGTGGAGTAATCATTATTTTGGGCGTAATAGGGAGGCCTTTCCTTGTGTGCGGCCGTGGACCCAGCTGTCAGCCTCTCCACGTACAGTCCACTTCCGATGGATGTCGTTCGTTGACCATGTTGACCACGCCACGCCGAGAGCACCAGGGTGGCAGATGATGGCGAGGCCTACGAAGGGAATGACATGGAGCCGGGAAAGACACGGCAATGGCTGCCCACGCGGTGTAGAGTATGAGGGTTGACTGGTTCGGCTGCCATCGCCGGAAAATAACAGGAGGTGTGGGTGATTAGAGGGATAGACAGGACAGGGATGCGAGTATGATGGGGCCGTGAGGCCTGCCCAGTAGCATAGCTGGCCACAGGAGGCGGGAGCAGGCTGTTCCGATGGTGCTGGTTTGGGCGGCTGGAGCAGGAAGATTAGACACTGAAGAAGCATGATTGCCGTTAGATTGACATCTAACGGTCTGACACTGGTAGAGTGGATTGCTGACTAAATTTCTTTTTTCAAAAACATTGCGCACGCATGAACTTAGTAGGCCCACAAGTCAGCCTCAAAATATGTGGCACACAACATAGAGCCCATTTGCTATTTTTTTATAATTTGCAGCCCATTTGCTAATTCTTAAGTAATTTATTACAGCCCATTTTCTGCACAGGACCATGGTCAAAAAGTTCAACCTTATTTTGCATATTTTGGTGGAGTCCGAACTGTTGTAATCCCGAAATGATAAACATTTTTTAAGAACTTATTGATTTGCCAAAAAATCATTTTGTTTTTGTAAGAAAATAAGACGTGGGACGATTGAGTTGGTTTAAGGGAAAACCAGTGGTAAAAAAATGAACGTTAGGAGGAAAAAACAACAAAAGTAAGGATGTAAATATCAAAAGGGAATTTTATGTATTTTCAATATAATGATATGTGTATATGAACTAGTAAAACTATAGGTAGAGATTAGAAAACGGATGTAGGACATGCGTTTCAAGAGGAAAATTGAACTGGGCTGTGTGTTTGATTCAGTAAAAAAACTGCCTGCGGATGTTGTAAGACAAAATATAACTAACTCTGGCGGGCCAGAGGCCAGTAGATACCTGTTGTATCTTTGTGCCTCGTTGTCGTCATGGGCTGGGCCTCTTTAAAACAAAACCAAGCCTGGGCAGTCTACAACCTAGTTGAAACTTGCTCGACCTGAAAAAACAATATACGTGCTCAATGAACGAGAGAATTCTGCAAGTACAGACTGATAACTGGGATGCACCAGGGATATTTTTTTCATCATGATAATAAGTGCATGTACTTGTTTCAAAAAATTTGGAGAACTGGGAATTCGAACGGCAGGTGCTTATGCTACCCATAAAATAAAAATCAGGTGCCTGAAAATTTGTTTCAAAACAAATGATTCAGCTTTATATCCACGTCGACCCTCGGCATGATGGTTGGAAGCAAATGCAAGTTCATACCAAAAGATCGTTAACAACAACACCAACTTGCGGACGACAAGGTAGTACAAGTACCAATACCAAACTAACTTATAATCTTTTTACTCTTGGCCCTAGTGTTTGACTGGTAGAAAATCTTGCAGAGGACCAGCTCCCGCTCCTTCTCTTGCTCCAGGACCCCAAGGTGGTACTGGTGCATCACCCAGTTCGTCCTTTGCTGGTCGAAGTTCTTGTTGGTGTGCAGCACCAGAACCTTTTTGTTACCCGTCTGCCGACCGTTGACCATCACCGGCAAGGTATTGCCGGTCTTGTGCCACATCACGTGCATGCCGCACTCCGACTGTATCTTACGACGCGTCCACATGCCCCTTTTGAACACCCTGGAATTGCGCTGGAAGAAATGCTTCCTTAGGCCACATATTGTGATACTTGAAGTATTGTCGAATACAGGTTTTAGTGTACATAGTTGGCAATTTCATAACGTCTTTGGCATGTTGCAGTCACTTATTTCACTTTCTATTAACTATCAAATTGTAATTGCTTCACCAGGTCTGCGTCTAAAAAGAAAAATAGAGCTATAAACAATGGAATATGTTTGTGCAAGTAGACGGTCGATCGGTGTCTTACTTGGAAGTTTCTCAGGTTGGGTGTAGCATATGTCGTGCTCGCTATCGATGGTTGGTATGAACAAAGCGATGAGAGGGTCAGATCTCACGCTGTCAACACTCACCTTGGCCTCAAGTTGCTCGATCAGCTCCTGATCCGTGGGATCGAACTTGACGCGAGCCGGCAGCATCGGCCAATCCTTCTTCGACTTGCATTGGTAATTCCAATTATATGGTACTCAATGTATGATCAATCGACTGTTTTAAGTGAATGATGAAAGATTTCGATAGATAAGTGGTACTCCAAATCTGAAGTCCAGAATACCCGAACACGCCGCCGGGATTCTTGTGTCACCTCACACGCAGCGTGTTGTCACGTTAATTCAATGTATGGACATGGTGAATAATTTGACCGACGTATACTAGTACTGCTACTATACTACTTACTAGTCGTATTTAGTGTCACATTTTAACCATAGGTTTAACTAACAAGTACGCACTTGAAGCCTATTTAATATATATATATATAAATATGGCTTTTGCACAGCATCTCCATCATCATTATCAGTACATCGTATGCAGGTGAGTTAGGATGCACTTGATCCCAGGAAGGTATCTATCCTTCAAACCAAAGGAGTGCTTCAAACTAACAATAGTGCATAATATCCAAAAAAAGAGGGTTGTGCTACAGCAGCAGAATACATGGCTCAGTCTATATATTAGCACGAATCAAGTTGTGCATATTTGCTGTTGGCATGAACCACATTGCCACATGTCGGGTTTGCAAAAGCCATCCATCACATGGAAGCTTGATGCCTTTCACACAATGAAGATTATCTGGCAACTAGCTGTGTCGACAACTCTCTGGATATGGTGATTCATGAAACCCATGGTATGATGTGTAAACACAGTCCCCCTGGCAAATGGAAGTTGCATAGCACGGTAATCATCACCGGTGATATGATTGATGATTGGTTGGATGACCGGATAATTGAGCCCGAGGCACAAGGAGTTGTTGCCGAGGCTGTAAACCCACCTCCAGTTGAATACGCCTAGCACAACGGAGCGGGGATCTTTCTCGAACACGAAGAAACCATAGCCATCAATGTCATGAATGCCCCACACAATGTACTGCATGTGGTTTGATGTAATGGTTTGGTCAATTTGGTACGTGCGAATGAGCATCAAATGACCGCCGTCAGCTGAACGAGCGATAAACCACCACACATCGGCTGGTATGATTTCAGGTACTGGAACCATGAAGGCCAGCGCATTTGTGTCTGCTGCAACAATTCAAATTGCAGACCAAAAGGACAAAAATAAACAATCATGTTCAGAGTATGTGTGGAATTGAGATTATTATAATAGTCACACATATCATAGACAGAGAATTGCAATGCCGTGGTCGTAATCATACCCCAAGTTAAAAAAATAAGCCAATGGCTTTCATATTCTAGCAATATGTCATGGTTCAAACATCATGTAACAATGAGAGGAAAACATCTATGACAGAGCCTACTCATATTCTACCATAACACTTACTACTATTGTTCTCATATCAACTCTAAGCAATAACATGCGTTGTTATAAAAATCTTAAAAATGAGAGTAACATATAGCAATCATGATGTTATGCTCATAATATCTATTCTAACAATCATTAGATGCCAATTGTTCTCATATCAACTCTAACAATAACACGTGTGGTCATAAAAATCTAGGAAATAAGAGGAACATATAGCAATGATGTGGTTATAGACACTATCTATTCTAAATTTGTAACAATGAACAGGCAGTCGTATTCATAAGGTAAAGATGAGATGAGATAGAACAATTACACGACGATAGATTCCACCAGTATAGGCAGCAATTTGTGCGTCGACCGCGTAAATGATGCCATCGTGCACTATAGCATCAGATGGAAATGTTGCCTCAACAGGATTGATGATGAGCCATAACCATGTATGGTGACCAGATTCCAGATAGACTAATCCCATGTTGAACAAGGCAATGAGCTTGTATTCCATGTAGTCTTCTGATTGTGTGGGCACTTTGCAGATTACAACTTTCAGCAAACAGAGGTCGAGCCAAAAGCTTGACGCGTCTCGTGCATAGTAGTTAGGAGTGTCCGGCGGGCCGCGAGGCTCGATGGCGGCGCTATCCAACGATGGAAGGGTGATCTCTCGCTGAGTGTAGATATCAATGAGATGCCACGGACTACAGGATTGGTGAATGAGGACGATCCAGTTGGCCTTCATGCCCGCCCAATAGTGGTCGCGCATGAAGGACAGGTGGACGGGTAGTGGTAGCATGTCGAGGGGCACCACGGCAACCTCCAAAGGATCGTCAAGTCGGTGTCTGGGCCACCTGCGAGGATCGGGTATCAGCAAGCAGGGTGTCTTGAAAAGAGCCGGCCGGTTGCAGACGAGTAGATGGTACAAAGACACCGAGCATGCGGCCAGACGGACGGTGCTGATTAGGTCCATACGATTACAGATCTACTCCAAGAGAACATCGGGGAGGGAATTCCAATCGCGGCTCTACGTGTCAGTCGGTTCTGCCATCGGGTTTTTTGGTGCCTGCGAGCCAGCGGGGAAGTGGATTCGGGCGGGCGAGCGAATAAGCTTCTCCTCGTGTGGCCGAGCAGTGAGCATAGGGATATGGTACGCGCGAGCTACCAAGGAAGGTGGCACGGGTGGGTGAGCAGTGAGCGGGGGTAAATGGTGTGCGGCCGACGATGGGGAAGAGAGGAGGAAGAAGAAGAGAGGAGGAAGAAGAGTGGAATACGGGGAAGAAAGTGCATTAAAACGCAATTCTACTAGTACTACTACCAGGATATACCGTCCTTCGGAGTGTAAATAGTTACACCGATGACATGTCGGTCTACCACAAGATGTCCTATACGTCAATTAATTGAGGACAGAGGTGTGTAGGTGTATTTGCGGAAGCGTGCTCTACTGGTAAACATGATGGCAGTACTGGGTAAGGCTGATTTAGTAACACCAACACGCTGGGTCAGTTTATTAATTATGTGTCACATCTGCTGCAACGTGTATTGTCACTTCATTACAAAGATTACTTGAATAGTTCTCTCTGACCGAGATGGGGAATGATGGATCGCGAAGACTTCCTTTCTACAGTATCCCTATGCCTCTACGCTCACTTCACTCATTTTGCTCCGTACCTAGTCACTTGTTGAAATCTGTAGAAAGACAAATGCTCTGTATTTGGGAGCAGAGGGAGGCTTTTACTCCGTACTATTTGGGAAACAGAGGGAGTATCACCATATGGAGGGAACAAAGGAAGCTTGAAATATGAACATGTCAATGGCAGGGAGTAAGCCCCATGCGTGCATGCATGCATGCAACATGCAAGCACTCACACGTACACATGGACGCATGCAACACTCACACACCCATGCGGCACACAGCACATGACGCAACACACACAGCTCACGCTCAGGTGCTCAACCTACTCCCTACGTCTGTGAAAGATTGTACATTTAGAGATTTACACATTGACCATGGCATAATTAATGCCCAAAAGTAGCAGGCTTATGTGTGCATGCGACCATTGAGAGAGGAAGATTAAATGAAGGCCGTTGCATGCTGTAATTAAGGATAGACATGTATCCTATACCTAGAGCACAAGTAGGTGCATTAGTCAATCAATGTCGATTTAGATTAAAGGCTAAATGCATTGGAAGTGTAGATGTACATCATGTATTACACTCTTTGTTTTTTAGCCGATGTACACTCTTTGTTGGAAGACCGAGGGAGTACACGTCAAGGAAAGAAATAGTGCGCTACAGAAAATAGCGTCAGCCCTGAAAATACGCTATTAGTGAGCTATAGCGTGATAGATCGTGCTATTAGCGAGGCATTTTACATTGATTTATTTAGCGAGACAATTCTCTACATGCTATAGCGTGGTATTAGCGGCGCTATAGCGCGCTATTTTTTAGTGGTACACGTGCATGCACTCACATACACATCCAAGGTGGTTCACGTGCAAGGGTTGGACTCCTATCGCGCTATTTGTTTAACTAATTTATTTGCTTTGCCAATTGACAGGTGGGACCCAGAAACCAGGTGACAATTTAACCAGTCAATAAAGTGCCTCGTCGACTATGTGGCCGGGCAGTAGGGTGCAATACAGTGCTCTACGATGAGCTAGTGATCGTATAATCACCGCAAAACTATATATAGTGACCGTAAAGAGCGTATTGTCACATACCTTGACTGCCAGTGTATTTTTCTCGTTTAAAAATAAGCCATATTAACCAGAAAGGATGTAGTATGGACTAGTACTAGTACTGCTTTGATGTGTCCCATCAACTCGCCGAACGAGGAGAAGCTTGCTTACTATGCCTCTCCCTCGCCCATGCGCGCGGTGGTTCACAAGACGAGGAGAGGGTTTTGACTATAGTGCCCTCTCCCTTTCCCTCTCCCTCTCCCTCGCCCTCGCCCTCGCGGTGGACATGCAGCAGTTCAATCGGTGTCAGATTGCTAGAAGCATATTGTACTGTAGTACCATCATTGTTGGACCTTCCGAAGAGGCGAAGAGCCAAGTGCAAGGTTCACACTAGTACAAACTGTTGAACCTCCTGAAGAGGCAAATATCCAAGCGCAAGGTTTTATAGGAGTTGTCATCCTAGTAGGAGTGTACTACAACTATAGCGAAAGATGCTACTGTATGATGTCGCCACATCACGTGTATCCAAAGTCGTGCCACCTTTTTTCTCAAAGAGCGCGTTGGAGCCCGTGCAACAACCACACAAGTTGCACGTACACATAACACATTTAATAAATTCTAAAGGACAAATGCCAGTATGCCACACAAGTTCATATCCAGTTCTTGTGATAAATTTATGCACGACTAGTCTACATATATTCATAGCGCTACCGTTCACAATTTACCGTACTCCACTTAAACGTTATAGATGGGCTACTTGTCCTCCTCCAGGTTCCAGTCCCAGGTGATCTTCATGGATGGCACGATCCGTAGTGGTGGGCAACGGGAATCATTGTCGCAACTTTCTAGTCCGGTTCCACACGATGGATACTCATCCAAGCTGAAGCGGTATAAATCAGGGATAGCGTGTTCCAGCATGTCGTTCATCCGGCGGTGCGCACTGAAGACACAACTATGCTTCATGAATGGCAGGCCTTCCGTGTCACGCACAGAAGGTGGCATCCGCTTCACAATGGGGTAGCTATGCCCAATGAAAAGCGAGTACTCTCCAAGAGTGTTCCTCGGCACCCACGTAGCATCACGGGGGTCGAACTCGGCGCCGTTCATCTGGTACACGCGACATCTCAGCTCTGTACACATGGTGACGTACATAGTCAAGGTCCATGCATAATAATGTTGTGCTCAAATATGGCGGCCAGTAATACTGTGCAGCAAATAGTACTACTCTGGTATAGAGGAAGTAAAATAACCGGCTTATTATATATAGCCACTCTTGGCTACATGGATGAGATAGTAAGACATGGAAAAACAAACATGGTGGCAACTAGTGGGTTCAAGTCTTCAAGGGCCTAGCTAGCTATATGCGTCCTCCAAGGTAAAAAGTACTCCTACTAGTACTAGTACAACAATGAAAGAGAAGGCGAGAGGGTTAAAAAATGGAATAACTAGGTAGATGGTGACAGTCCGACCGTGGTAGATTGTGTGACCATGTTGCACATCAGTGGTACCATGGGTAACGACTACTAAGATAGTTGATCCCAATATGCCAAAGTCAGCTACAAGGTTCCAGGTTAGACCGAATCGCGGATGCAAATGCACATCCAGGATCGGCGATCTTATTTTGATCGGGGGATGACTGGTCCCTGCAAAATAATGGAGTACCGTTAGGGATGCAAATGATGGTTTGTGCATTCCGTTTGTAATCTCCCGTACCGTAGGATGGCAATCAGATGAAACAAGTCCCCTGGCTTGTCACCGCGAAGATGTGTCCTAGATGGCACACGACATCTTCGAACATGTAGGGGTACAAATCTGCCGCCGCCAACATGCGCCAGCCTCTACCGTTACTGCCTCTTGCATTGATGGCAATCCTTATGTCGAACACCGCGATGAGATAGTAATCGTTGTAGCCACGTCGCTTTCTCGATGGGTCTGCAATTGCTATCTTCTTCAATCTCATGTAGGCATCATCATACGTATTCAAGCCCAGCCAGTCCGAAAGGCCGAACCCAATGGTGGAGATGGGATCTACCGGAACGGCCGCACTCCTGTGGATGTTGTTCAAAATGATGGTGGTATCCGGCCAGAAGTATGCAAGCCAATCTTCGTTGGCACTGATCCATACCTATATATAAGACGGTGGGTAGCGGAGAAATTACGGGATGGAATTGAATAACTAAGTACTACATGATCGAACTCCATTACTGACCAGCTCATCGGACAAAATCCGACTACCTCTCAACGTGGCAACTCTAGCGGAGTCAATGTGCAACCGTGGCCAGGGAGTGGTGGACTATTTGAAGGATTGTCCCATAGAAGAATCTTCTCCTCAAGGACGCATGGAAGACCAACAAGCATGGCCTTTTCCCAAGCTTGTTTAAGCACCGCCGCGAAAAAGTTGGTGCAGGAAGCACCGAGTCTTGTGGCGGTGAGGACGTCGGAGCGGCGTCCGATTTCTCCTAGAGGATCGTTGTCCAATGTCTCCCAGCCCTGACAAGGAGGAGAACCTCCTAGCGAATCCATGTGGGCAGCAACGAACTTCCTTCTCTTCGGGGGGAGGGGAACTAGCGAGGAGGAGATAAGAGCGTAGTAACCGCAGGGCCTCGTCCCTTCCAACTGTAGATCGTTCCTTAGAGAAGGGGTGAGGCTTTTATTTACTACTAGTACTAGCATTATGTAACGTTATGGGATTGCATTCTACTGTAAATAATAGCACTAGTAAGAAATTTTTGGAACTAGGTAGTAGTTTTTGTTGTGGATTAAGAAATTTTGGGTATGTTTTTGCTATGTTTTGTACACGCCAACTAGTGTCCAAGAAAGTCTTATATTATGTGACGGAGGAGTATGTACTCGTACTGTAGCAGTACTAGTACTACTTTTTCTCAACTAGTAGTGTGATGTACTGTACTTCTAGTCTAGTATAGTATAGTGCACCAGTTTTGAACTCTTAAATCTCAGGGCCAAGGAGCTACAGTTGGAAGTGGAGGGTACTAATATTCTCTAGAACCATCATTGTACAATCAATGTATGGAAAGTACACTTGCATAGTGGCCTAGTGGGTACTCTCGGTGCTCTATTCAGCCGCTCCTCTCACGTAGCTGGCCTACTCAGCCGCTCCTCTCACGCACACACTAGCAACCTGTTTGTCAGCGACGGTTACTGCGGGGGCAGAACATTTGAGTTATTTGATACAGTGAGACTAGGCTTTTCGCTTCCATTTGTGGAGGTGTAACGAATCTCCTCGAACTTTGTTAGTAGTTCCTTCTTTATAAATGAGATGAAGCAAAGCTTTTGCCTCCGTTTCAAAAAAACACGTCAAGAGGAATTTCTTTTATAGTAGAGCCGATAATGGAGTGAAGTCCATGTGTGGAACGCCACAAGCTACAGAGTAGTAGTAGAGCACTTTACGTATAGAGCCATATTGCACACTTCCCAATGCCCCGCCAGGCTTTCCCGGCTCCTCGGGCTTAATTGGGAGGCGCTAGTTAAAATATGCTACTAGGTGATGAGGAAGCTGCAAGCGAGGTGTGGCTAGGGCGAGCACGCGAGCCACGGGATGCTGACAAGGAAAACCCGTTCATGTGGCTAGGCTATCCAGTGCACCCAAATTGTGGTGCCGCACGTCCGTTTGACTTAAAAACTCAAACTACCCATGTAAAATATTGCCTCGCAGCAAAGTTACTATTAAAAAAAGGCCGTTGTGCGTTCGGCCGGTATCCAACCCACAAAACGAGGTATACACTCCCGCGACCACTAGTAGTACTCGTTGGAGTACAACGCAACCTAGAATCGCCTTTTGTCGCTAGTAGTACATACATTGTTCCTTACAAGAAACCCCTAATAATGCAAGAAACCACTAAAATGCCAAGAAACTACTACCACTTGCATATGTGGCAGAGTTAAGATAAGACTACCTTATCAACCATTGTACATGCTCTTACCAACCAGCCCTACCAAGAAACGACTACTCTACAAAGTGTCATTATAGGCATGTTTCAACCCATGGCCCTATTTTGATACATTTGTTGTCAATCTAACCCTGCCATCCAAACAACAATTTGGTTAGAGTTGGTTCAGGGTTAGAATCTAACTCTAACCTCTGACAGGGCCCATGTCGCCCATTAAGTCAACGCCTTCTATTCGACTGGGCGTTATGACTTGTGGGACCTACATGTCAGTCTGCACAAAAATCCCCGAGTGACCTCCTACCTCCGGCACGTCCACCTAGTCATCCTCGCCCATGGGACACAGCTACCGCCTTCGGCAGAAGGCGAGGTTAATACCGCCGGTGGTGCGGAGCCCATGTTGCAGCAGCCCGGATGCCAGCTCCGTCTGGCGCTCGCGGCCACTAGCTAGCCAAGATAGCACTATCTAGGTGCTTGTATGCAAGGTTTGCTAGCTAGATTGGTACGACAACACGGCGGCTTGCTTGTGCGCGCCGCGCTAAGGCCAGCCATCTAGCACGAGCGAAGGCCAGCATGGAGGCTTGCTCGCTCGTGAGTCACGCTCGGGCTAGCCTGTCAAGTCGTGCGAAGGCCAGCACGGCGTCCGGCCCGTCCGGCGGAGCGGCGGCCAACTCGCTCATCACCGGCGCCACCGACGAACACGCATCCGTACTGCTTGAAGTACTATTCAGGATACATAATGATTTGAGGGGAATAACGGGATAGAAGGTCAGATGTGTGTCCCTCGTGTCAACGGTCAAACAAAATGTGTTGGTTTAAGCTTCCTCGTCAGCACGGACGTGTGGGCCAACCCTGTCATAAATGGGTTTAAACGAACCTAATCTGTAGGAGTACAAGGTAGTAGTTTTGGCATGGATTAAGAAATTTTGGTTATGTTTTTGCTATTGTTTGTACAATAGATTCTTCCTAGGCTGGTTGAAAGTGGTAGTTTTTTGTTAAATACTCTACATATTGTAAGTAGGAGTGAAAATTAAGCTTTGGAATCCAATAAGCAAGGCTAGTTAAATAGTGCATATGTTTACATGATTGTGTCACGACCGGTTTTCCAATAAAAATATTTATTGATAAACCAGTCTTTTGAGTCCAGTATGAGAGAAATCCTCCTCACTGGTAGACAATTTCTTGATACAATAAGCCAGTAGCATAAAATATATTACAGGGTTGAACTGCGACTGCTCAACCAAATTATTACAAGCACGCCAATAATCATACATAATGGCGGACAGAACACAGCGGTGTGGAGACATACTACTGACTCAAGGATAGGCTGGTGGTGGAAAAACCCAGCGGGAAGGGAAATACAAGACTCTAAGAGTATCATTTCATCGAACGTCGGGGTGAGGCTCGATAAATTTATTTGGTAGCGGAAGCGGGTATAAAACAGTGGCCAAATCCAGGGTCGCACGAGACTGACTGGGACTCCTCTAAGTGTCGGACTAGCTATCGAACTCTTCATCCATGAGATCGCCTTCGTCAGCATCTGGCCAAATCAACAAGCCAGTGAGTACTTTGGAAGTACTCGCAAGACAGTTCGGACGTAAGATATAACAAATGCATGCATGGATGCAACATGATTAATTCCTTAATGCACAATAAATAAAATTGGCATAACGGGTAAGTAAAAAAGGGAAAACGGCGGTAGTCCGCCTGAAATTCCACAGAACATAAATAAGGACCGATCGGGTGTCTGAAGCGACGCCTCGAAAGGTGAAAAAATAAGAATAAGGAAAAATGATGCCACAGTCGGGCATCTTAGCGACACCACATAAAGGGCTTTTAAAAGAAATGCCACGGTCGGACGTCTGAGCGACATCGCAGAAAGGGCTTTAAAAGAAATGTCACAGTCGGACGTCTGAGCTACATCGCAGAAAGGACTTTAAAAGAAATGCCACAGTCGGACGTCTGAGCGACATCGCAGAAAGGGCTTTAAAAGAAATGCCACAGTTGGACGTCTGAGCGACATCGCAGAAAGGACTTTAAAAGAATGCCACAGTCGGACGTCTGAGCGACATCGCAGAAAGGGCTTTAAAAGAAATGCCACAGTCGGACGTCTGAGCGACATCGCAGAAAGGACTTTAAAAGAAATGCCACAGTCGGACGTCTGAGCGACATCACAGAAAGGGCTTTAAAAGAAATGCCACAGTCGGACGTCTGAGCGACATCGCAGAAAGGGCTTTAAAGAAATGTCACAGTCGGACGTCTGAGCGACATCGCAGAAAGGCCTTTAAAAGAAATGCCACAGTCGGACGTCTGAGCGACATCGCAGAAAGGGCTTTAAAAGAAATGCCACAGTCGGACGTCTGAGCGACATCGCAGAAAGGGCTTTAAAAGAAATGCCACAGTCGGACGTCTGAGCGACATCGCAGAAAGGGCTTTAAAAGAAATGCCACAGTCGGATGTCTGAGCGACATCAAATCCGGCCAGAAAGGGCTTTAAAAGAAATGGCACAGTCGGACGTCTGAGCGACATCGCAGAAAGGGCTTTAAAAGAAATGCCACAGTCGGACGTCTGAGCGACATCGCAGAAAGGGGTTTAAAAGAAATGCCAGTAAACAATACTCATAATAAACATTCAATCCATGAGAATAAACGGGTTAGTCCATCCACAGGGATAATCATTCAATCGGACTTAGCACTCATGTGATTCACCGGAGTCTCTGTCATCAAAGCTGACAATTTATTAGGATAAGATGGAACGAAACTTGACATGGAAGAGATGATTTGGAGGAATATATGACTCTGCAGAGTTTGTACAAATTTTTTCCCACAGTCAACGGATTTCCGTAGTCACGAAGGACTAGTTCCGTTTACGGTATTTCGGAAGAAAACACGGCTAACCGGTACACACCCATCCTACCTCTCGATGCTAGGAATCACCCTAGTCATCGTCCAAGAAAAACTTTTGAGACGGGGAGATCACAATCTCGAATAGCATGGGATCAAATTTATATACGCGCGCTCTAAGGGGTGCCCCCCTCTCGGTCCCAACCGGAAACACCCATGCCCCCTGACCGGATGACTGGCTTTAATCCAGGGCCATGGAACCATCATCACGGCCTCTCCTCTTTGGTGTGTACCATGAAAGTGGTTTGCAACTTACTAAACCATATTCCTTGCGGAAAACATGTGGTAGTACAAGGAAGGAAATGATAGGTACTGGACCGATATGGTTTGACACTGAAGTCACATGGTCTGGTGTACGACTAGCATGCTACAACACTGCCAATGTACCCATCCTCATGCCAACACATGGCCATTCATATTCACATTCATCCACGTATGGATCATCGAACTCACTTACCTCATTATCACATAAAATAACGTTCATCGGTATGCTCACCGGCATGCCATGAAACTAACTAAATGCAAAACATGCCAAGACACTCATCATATCAAAAGTTCAAACATGCTTGCCTGGTTCAGAGTAGTCGGAGCCTAGCTCGGTGAAGTTCGCGGCTCCGTCACCTCCTTCGGTATCTACGGTTTAAAGAAAATATATGCGCTAACGTAAATACCAAGGAGAGCACAGAAGGTAAACCAAATATTTTTCAAATAAATCTGATAAAAAACTAGACAAAATTTTAAAGAGAACAGAAAAAGAATCAATCAAAAATACTTTTCTGATTAAAAGTTATAAGGGTTTTTGTCCAGGGACTTATCTGTAATGAAACAGAAGATCTCCAGGGGCTAGTTTATAAAAACAGAAAACGCTTCGGTAGCGACTACGCCAGCCCGAAGAGAAAACGTATTCTGCCCGAAGGCGTTTCCAGAAAACGATTCGAAGAGAGAGCAGAGAGGCTGACGGTGGGGTCCCACCTGTCAGGTTCAAATGTTCAAACGGGGCGGCAGAGTTCGCCGGCGCCCGAGAGCCGCGGTGGTCGCCGGCGGCGATCCACGGCGAGGCAGAGAGATCGGGGAGTACCTCCATGCTCAGGGTACCCTTCCGCGTCAGTTGATGGTGGTGGAGTCGGTCGGCGAGCACCACGTCGACGACGAGCTTTGCTCCGGCGGACGGCGGCTCGGGTGGTCGAGGGGCTCGTCGGAGAGGGCTGCAAAGGTTAAATTGAAGAGGGGGTTATGCTCCTGGCAGCTAGAGAAGGTAACGAACGGGGTTTGAGCACCGGAGATGGCCTCACCAGAACGAATCGGGTTGGAGGCCGAGGCGGGGCGAGGCGGCCGGAGCTGGGGGAGGAGACCTCCTCGAGGTCCCCCTAGTGGCCTGGCGGGGTGTTGGTGAGTAGTGGGGGTGTTGCGTGCATGAGAGTGAGCTCGGGGCCCCTTTATATAGGCGGTCCGAGGCGGTTGCCGTGAACGAGGATCACCGGCGAGCGATTACGGTGGCGCAGTGCTCGGTCGGGGTGGTTAGGGGGTCGAGCGTCATCACGGAGGTTCAACGGGTCCGTTTTGGTGTTAAACTGGCCGGGGTTTGGGTGTTAAGGGCGAGCTCGACGGAACGGTGAGGGTGCGGGCCCGTCGGCGGCGGAGAGCGCGTTCCGTGCTTGCCGGCCGCGGTGGCTGTGCTACGGGCGTGCGCTGGCGTGCATGATGCCACGCGGAGAGCCAGGGAGCGATGGGCGGCACGGAACGGCGTTCTACCGTGGGGTGCCTCCTGTCGGCCGCCACGGGAGGTCCCGACGCCGCAGAAGACGCCAGCGAGGGCGAGCCAGCGCGCTACCGACGCCAGGAAGGCTCCACGCATGCGTGTGCAGCTTCGGACAAGAGGAAGAGGCGGCGAGGAACGTGCCAAGGGCACTGTGGCCGCGTGACTGAAACTGACGAACTGAAGATGACACTGAAACTGAATTTACTGAACTTTGAACAGTAACAGTGCCCACAAGGTGTTCGACCGAATGAAAAAGGCCTCTGGTGATTTTTCCTTGAGCTGATTTTTGGTGGAGTGGCTTCTCCTTGCTCAAGTAGGCTGCATGATTTTTGGTGGAATTTTTGGAGGAGTGTGGATATGAATTTCATCAAATTTGGCAAATCTGGTCCAAACTTGCAGAGACTGTATTTTGAAAAATTTGAAAAGGGGAGGAGTGGATCAAGATGTTCTGGGTTGTGGGTTCAAAGGACAATCCAGGAGAATTGGTTTGAGGTCAAAACTCAAATGCAATAGGGCACTTGCTTTGAAAATCCCTCAGGCTCCAAATAATTTTCAGAATTGAATTGAGGGGAAAAATAATTAGAGAAAAATCCAAAACTTGTGTGGATTAGTTGGGACAGAGAACTTAGGTTGATCACAAGGTGTAGGGGAGGTTTTGGAGGGGTTTTACCACATGGGCAAAATGCCAAGTCATGGTGGTTCCAAGATATGAAAATCCCAAATTTCATGGAGTTTCTTTTTTTTAAAGAAAAAGATTAAACTCCCAAATTTTTTTTTGAGAGAGAACCAACAGAGAAGAAGTTTCAAAAGGTCAAACACCAAAGTTTGAAGCAAGAATAAAGACCTTGCCAAAGGAAAGAAAGTTTTTTTTTTAAGAGGAAGGTTTTCTGAAAAATTTTAAATGGCCTCTTTTCAAAAACCACAAAGTTTTTGCTGAAAACCCAAGTAAAAATTTTGGAGTGTCACAACACCTACCCCCTTAGGAAAAATCTCGTCCCCGAGATTTCAGCTGATCCTTAAATAAGTGTGGATGCTCTGTCCGAAGAAAATCCTCGCTTTCCCAAGTTGCTTCACTGTCGGTGTGATTGCTCCACTGGACTTTGAAAAACTTGATGGTTTTCTGTCGGGTCCTCCTTTTGGACTCCTCTAATATTCTTATGGGACGTTCTCGATAAGTGAGGTCTGGCTGTATGTCAATGTTCTCATGAGATACTTGTTTCTCTGGGTTGCTTACGCACTTCCTTAATTGAGAGACGTGGAACACGTCGTGAATGTCGGATAAGTCTTCGGGTAAGTCTAGCTGGTAGGCTACAGTGCCTCTTCGTGCCACTATGCAAAATGGTCCAATGAATCTTGGTGCTAATTTTCCTTTAATCTTAAACCGTTCAAATCCTCTCATCGGGGATACTCTCAAGTATACGAATTCACCGGGTTCGAAGCTGACCCTACGATGTTTCTGATCATAATAACTTTTCTGTCGACTTTGAGCGGTCTTAAGTCGGTCCCTGATTAGCTTGACCTTTTCCTCGGCTTCTCTGAGCATATCTGGTCCGAAGATGCGGCTGTCTCCGGTCTCAGACCAATTTAGCGGGGTACGACATCTCCTTCCGTATAGGGCTTCGAAAGGAGCCATTTGCAGGCTGGCCTGGTAACTGTTGTTGTATGCGAACTCGGCATATGGCAGGCTGTCCTCCCAACTGGTTCCATAGGTGAGGACACATGCTCTCAGCATGTCTTCTAAAACCTGGTTTACGCGTTCTGTTTGTCCATCAGTCTGTGGATGGTATGCGGTACTGAAGGCTAGTTGGGTTCCCAGAGCCTGTTGTAATTGCTCCCAAAATCTTGAGACGAACTGAGTGCCTCTGTCGGAAATTATAGTCTTCGGGACACCGTGCAGACAGACTATGCGGGAAAGATAAATCTTGGCAAGCCTCTGAGTGGTGTAGGTTGTCTTCACTGGAATAAAGTGTGCTACTTTGGTCAACCTGTCAGTGATGACCCATATGGCATCATTCCCGTGTCGTGACCGAGGTAATCCGACAATAAAATCCATCCCTATTTCATCCCATTTCCACTCAGGTATTTTGTTAGGTTGCAGTAGTCCGGCTGGTCTCTGATGTTCAGCTTTTATGCGTTGACATGAGTCGCAACATGCAATGAAAGCGGCTATGTCCCTCTTCATACCGTGCCACCAAAATCTTTCCTGAATATCCTTATACATTTTGGTTCCTCCCGGGTGGATCGAATATGGAGTGGTGTGTGCTTCAGTTAAAACTTGCTGTTTAAGGTCTTCTATGTTTGGCACGCATAGCCTTTCTCCGTACCATAATATTCCTTCATTGTCTATGACAAATTCTGAGGCCTTGCACATACTCAACTTCCTTTTAATTCCTTCAATGCTGGGGTGACCGGACTGAGCCTCTTTAATTTTCTCCACAAAGTGTGGTTGTATTTCCAAGTTTGATATGGTGCCTTCTGCTACCATTATCAAGTTGAGCTTGACAAATTCTTGATGGAATTCGGGCCTCAAGCTGTGCAGAAAGTTCCCGTCGGAGCTGGGGTTCCGACTCAGGGCATCGGCCACTATGTTTGCTTTCCCTGGATGGTAATGGATACCAACATCGTAATCCTTTACCAATTCTAACCAGCGGCTTTGCCGTAAATTTAGTTCTGGCTGCGTAAAAATGTATTTGAGGCTTTTGTGATCCGCATATATCTCACATCGATTCCCAAGTAGAAAATGCCTCCATTCCTTGAGTGCATGAATAACTGCTGCCATTTCTAAATCATGAGTGGGATAATTTTCCTCGTGTTTGCGAAGTTGCCTTGAAGCGTAGGCGACGACCTTGCCTTCTTGCATCAACACGCATCCGAGACCCTTTCTGGATGCGTCACAAAATACTTCAAAATTCTTGTGTATATCGGGTACAATTAATACTGGTGCTGTTGTTAATTTCCGTTTTAGCTCTTGGAAACTTTTCTCGCAGGCTTCTGTCCATTCAAACTTCTTATCTTTCTTGAGTAACTGTGTCATAGGCTTGGATATGGTGGAAAATCCTTCAATAAATCTGCGGTAATATCCTGCCATTCCCAAGAAACTTCGTATGTCTGTTACGCTGGCTGGTGACTTCCAGTCAAGTACGGCCTTGACCTTCTCTGGGTCCACTGCTATACCGTCTTGAGTCAGCACGTGGCCTAGAAAACCTACTTGTCTTAGCCAAAATTCGCACTTGCTGAACTTGGCATACAATTGGTGTTTCCTTAGCTCTCCTAGTACAATCCTGAGATGTTCTGCGTGCTCTTCTGGTGTTTTGGAGTGTACCAGAATATCGTCGATGAATACTACGACGAATTTGTCCATAAACTTCATAAATACTTTGTTCATGAGGTGAACAAAATATGTCGGGGCGTTAGTTAATCCAAATGGCATCACTGTGAACTCGTACAGTCCATATCTGGAGGTGAAAGCTGTTTTGGGGATATCTTCCGTTCGTACCTTCAATTGATGGTATCCTGACCTTAAGTCAATTTTTGAGAATACCTTGGCCTGAGCAAGTTGATCAAACAAATCGTTTATCCTTGGCATCGGGTATTTGTTTTTGACTGTGACCATGTTAAGTGCTCGATAGTCGATACACAATCTCAGCGTTCCATCCTTCTTCTTGGCAAATAAAATTGGTGATCCCCAAGGTGAGGAGCTGGCCCGAATGTATCCTTTATCCAGTAATTCCTTTATTTGCTTCTTCAATTCGATCAACTCGGATGGTGCCATTCTGTATGGTTTCTTGTATATGGGGGTGGTTCCTGGTGCTAGCTCAATGCGGAATTCTATTTCTCGATCTGGTGGCGTGCCTGGCAGCTCTTCAGGGAATACATCTGGAAATTCACACACTACTCGAACCTTGTTTAGCTCAGAAACGTCCACCTTATTTAATCTCGGTTGCCGGGGTCTTTTTCCCTCCTTGGCTGATACTCTTATTGTCTTCCCTTGGTGGTGTGTGAGAATCACGGTCCTGTTGAAACAGTCTATAAAACGTTTATTGGTGGTTAGCCAATCCATCCCTAGGATGACATCCAGTCCTTTATTTTCCAATACAATAAGATTTGCGTAAAACTCCAATTCTTCAAACTCAATGACCACATTCTGACAGTAATTCTGAGAAACTTGCTGAATTCCCGGGGGACTTGATTATTATGGATTTCTCCAAAGGAAGCATCGAAAAATTATTTTGCAAAGCAAAACTTTTCGAGATGAAAGAGTGAGAAGCTCCAGAATCAAACAAAACCATTGCAGGTATTGTGTTGACAGGAAACGTACCGAGTACGATATCCGAAGCATTTTGTGCCTCCTCTTTGGTTACGTGGTTCAGATGACCCTTCCTGTGGTTATTGTTGGGATTGAAATTGTTTCGTTTGGGCGCTGAATTATTGCCGCCGTTGTTCGGCTTTTGGGTTGAATTCCTTGGCTTGGGGCACTGTTTGGCATAATGCCCTTCTTCTCCACAAGCGTAACAAGTAACGCCGGGGCGATAGGTGAATTCCTTGTCCCTTGCATGAAAATTCTTGATTGGGCGTGAGACATTGGATGAGAATTTGGGTGTCCCACCCTTTTTAAAATCTATCTTGCTTCGGTGATTGCGAGTGTGATTAGTCTGGTCCCTTTTTCGCTTGCGGATATCTTCCAGACTGCGTCTCTCATTTTCCAGAGTAATGGCCTTGTCCACCAGCGTTTTAAAATCAGGAAAAGTGTGCACGACCAGTTGGCATTTAAGTGCGGGCGCCAGACCGTCAAGGAATTTCTCCATCTTCCTGATTTCAGTCATACGCTCCTCATTGGCGTAGCGGGATAATAGGGTAAATTGACTGTTGTAATCTAACACTGTCATGTTCCTTTGTTTGAGCATCAAATTCTCTCTTCTTGATTTTCATAATACTCTTAGGAATATGTGCACCACGGAAACCTTCCTTGAAATCATCCCAGGTTATGTCATTTTCGTTGGGATGCATGTGCAGAAAATTCTCCCACCACGATGCGGCTGCTCCTGTGAGATAGTGTGGAGCATATAGTACTTTCTCTAGATCTGAACACTTTGCAATAATTAATTTCCTCTCCATATCTCGAAGCCAGTCCTCGGCTTCAAGAGGCTTGTCAGTGTGAGAAAATGTTTGAGGACGTGTCTTCTGTAGCTCAGATAACTTGGAATGTTGCTGATACTGTCCATGGTGATTTCCGATGTTGATGACTTGGTTCATTATTTCACGATGTTGTTGCTGACTCTGTTCATAAAGGCGGCACATTTGTGAAAGTGCCGATTCATTTCCCGGTTGGCTTGACTGTCCCTGAGTGAACTCGTTGCTGGGTTGTGCATCATAATTTTCCTCTCATGGAATTGGCATGGAGCGAGTCCAAGGACGAGACATTTTTTTCACTCTGGGGATATATTTTGTAAACCCATAAGAAAAGCGGAAAGAGTCACAAAAACAAATCCATAAAATGCATAAAGTTGGCAAATAGAATTAAATAACTCAGCTTACTTAAGAAAAACAAATCGACTTGCGCACGGAGAAGGACTGCTCATTACATATCTTACACGCGGGCGGTAATTATACAATACATCACTCAGGATATGCGTACCTAATCCTGACATGTTATTAAGGCTAGTGCACTTCTCCAGATCCTACATGATGCGCAAACAGGCTACTTCTCACAACCTATGCACATATCTTACAAAGTGGTACAATACATGGCAGCTAAGCGTACTCAGGCAGAGATGTTGACGATCTCCCTTGCCCTGCCGAGGGTGAGGCGTAGCGAGGTTGGGGACTCGACTTCCTCCTTGCTAATGGGCTCCATACGTGTAGTGTTGCGCAGAGCGGGCGGAGCGGTTGCCAGGGGCGGAGCAACACGTACAGGAGTGGGCGCGAAGGTTGGTGTAGTGCGCGCTGGAGTGGGTGCAATGACTTGGTTAAATTCTTCGGTAGAAGGCAGGCGACGAGTAGGCGTAAAAGATGCTGATGACGAGACCAAAGTTGGTGGCGGAGCGATGGGTAGGAGCTCCCTCCTGTTGGCAGCACAGCCATGGACTGAGTCCATGCGGGTAGCTACGAAGTCGTCCACCAGGTTGTCGAAAGCTGCCTCCAGGGCCCGGAGATACTCAATGAGCATCTCAAAAGCCTCGTCTCGTTCTCCTCTGGGGCAGGAGTATGCATAGTGACAGGTGTAAGGCACATGGCGTGGAAGATAACGGTAACGACGAGTCTTCATCACGGGAAGAACATCCCTGAGACGAGCTATCGCCTCGCGGGCTGCCATTTGCATAGCATGCCTCTCCGTAGGCATGGCTCTTCCCACAAACCGGAAGCGGCGTAACTCACCACGCCCTCCCCTGAACTGCACCGCGGCCTGGTGCATGGTCAGATTGTCGTTGACTCGGTGCTGGTAGAGTGTGAAGACTGGGTGCACGGATGGCCCCATCGCGACCTGAATGATGGAAGAAAGAAGCTTGACGAACCCATCGGGCACGTTGGCGAAGGTCTGAGACTCGCAGCTGACGTCGGCCATCTACAAAAGTAGGCAAAATTCTGCAGGGTCAGATCATAAATTTATGCTGACTGACAGAAAATGACTACCATTGCAGCAATATAAATTAGCTCTATCAGGCTAATAACCAATTAGCGATCGCACCTAGTGGCTTCCTACAGTCAGCCTGGCTCTGGTACCAAGCTTGTCACGAACGGTTTTCCAATAAAAATATTTATTGATAAACCAGTCTTTTGAGTCCAGTATGAGAGAAATCCTCCTCACTGGTAGACAATTTCTTGATACAATAAGCCAGTAGCATAAAATATATTACAGGGTTGAACTGCGACTGCTCAACCAAATTATTACAAGCACGCCAATAATCATACATAATGGCGGACAGAACACAGCGGTGTGGAGACATACTACTGACTCAAGGATAGGCTGGTGGTGGAAAAACACAGCGGGAAGGGAAATACAAGACTCTAAGAGTATCATTTCATCGAACGTCGGGGTGAGGCTCTATAAATTTATTTGGTAGCGGAAGCGGGTATAAAACAGTGGCCAAATCCAGGGTCGCACGAGACTGACTGGGACTCCTCTAAGTGTCGGACTCGCTATCGAACTCTTCATCCATTAGACCGCCTTCGTCAGCATCTGGCCAAATCAACAAGCCAGTGAGTACTTTGAAAGTACTCGCAAGACAGTTCGGACGTAAGATATAACAAATGCATGCATGGATGCAACATGATTAATTCCTTAATGCACAATAAATAAAATTGGCAAAACGGGTAAGTAAAAAGGGAAAACGGCGGTAGTCCGCCTGAAATTCCACAGAACATAAATAAGGACCGATCGGGTGTCTGAAGCGACGCCTCGAAAGGTGAAAAAATAAGAATAAGGAAAAATGATGCCACAGTCGGGCATCTTAGCGACACCACATAAAGGGCTTTTAAAAGAAATGCCACAGTCGGACGTCTGAGCGACATCGCAGAAAGGGCTTTAAAAGAAATGTCACAGTCGGACGTCTGAGCGACATCGCAGAAAGGACTTTAAAAGAAATGCCACAGTCGGACGTCTGAGCGACATCGCAGAAAGGGCTTTAAAAGAAATGCCACAGTCGGACGTCTGAGCGACATCGCAGAAAGGGCTTTAAAAGAAATGCCACAGTCGGACGTCTGAGCGACATCGCAGAAAGGGCTTTAAAAGAAATGCCACAGTCGGACGTCTGAGCGACATCGCAGAAAGGGCTTTAAAAGAAATGCCACAGTCGGACGTCTGAGCGACATCGCAGAAAGGGCTTTAAAAGAAATGTCACAGTCGGACGTCTGAGCGACATCGCAGAAAGGGCTTTAAAAGAAATGCCACAGTCGGACGTCTGAGCGACATCGCAGAAAGGGTTTAAAGAAATGCCAGTAAACAATACTCATAATAAACATTCAATCCATGAGAATAAACGGGTTAGTCCATCCACAGGGATAATCATTCAATCGGACTTAGCACTCATGTGATTCACCGGAGTCTCTGTCATCAAAGCTGACAATTTATTAGGATAAGATGGAACGAAACTTGACATGGAAGAGATGATTTGGACGAATATATGACTCTGCAGAGTTTGTACAAAATTTTTCCCACAGTCAACGGATTTCCGTAGTCACGAAGGACTAGTTCCGTTTACGGTATTTCGGAAGAAAACACAGCTAACCGGTACACACCCATCCTACCTCTCGATGCTAGGAATCACCCTAGTCATCGTCCAAGAAAAACTTTTGAGACGGGGAGATCACAATCTCGAATAGCATGGGATCAAATTTATATATGCGCGCTCTAAGGGGTGCCCCCCTCTCGGTCCCAACCGGAAACACCCATGCCCCCTGACCGGATGACTGGCTTTAATCCAGGGCCATGGAACCATCATCACGGCCTCTCCTCTTTGGTGTGTACCATGAAAGTGGTTTGCAACTTACTAAACCATATTCCTTGCGGAAAACATGTGGTAGTACAAGGAAGGAAATGATAGGTACTGGACCGATATGGTTTGACACTGAAGTCACATGGTCTGGTGTACGACTGGCATGCTACAACACTGCCACCGTACCCATCCTCATGCCAACACATGGCCATTCATATTCACATTCATCCACGTATGGATCATCGAACTCACTTACCTCATTATCACATAAAATAACGTTCATCGGTATGCTCACCGGCATGCCATGAAACTAACTAAATGCAAAACATGCCAAGACACTCATCATATCAAAAGTTCAAACATGCTTGCCTGGTTCAGAGTAGTCGGAGCCTAGCTCGGTGAAGTTCGCGGCTCCGTCACCTCCTTCGGTATCTACGGTTTAAAGAAAATATATGCGCTAACGTAAATACCAAGGAGAGCACAGAAGGTAAACCAAATATTTTTCAAATAAATCTGATAAAAAACTAGACAAAATTTTAAAGAGAACATAAAAAGAATCAATCAAAAATACTTTTCTGATTAAAAGTTATAAGGGTTTTTGTCCAGGGACTTATCTGTAATGAAACAGAAGATCTCCAGGGGCTAGTTTATAAAAACAGAAAACACTTCGGTAGCGACTACGCCAGCCCGAAGAGAAAACGTATTCTGCCCGAAGGCGTTTCCAGAAAACGATTCGGAGAGAGAGCAGAGAGGCTGACGGTGGGGTCCCACCTGTCAGGTTCAAATGTTCAAACGGGGCGGCAGAGTTCGCCGGCGCCCGAGAGCTGCGGTGGTCGCCGGCGGCGATCCACGGCGAGGCAGAGAGATCGGGGAGTACCTCCGTGCTCAGGGTACCCTTCCGCGTCAGTTGATGGTGGTGGAGTCGGTCGGCGAGCACCACGTCGACGACGAGCTTTGCTCCGGCGGACGGCGGCTCGGGTGGTCGAGGGGCTCGTCGGAGAGGGCTGCAAAGGTTAAATTGAAGAGGGGGTTATGCTCCTGGCAGCTAGAGAAGGTAACGAACGGGGTTTGAGCGCCGGAGATGGCCTCACCAGAACGAATCGGGCTGGAGGCCGAGGCGGGGCGAGGCGGCCGGAGCTGGGGGAGGAGACCTCCTCGAGGTCCCCCTAGTGGCCTGGCGGGGTGTTGGTGAGTAGTAGGGGTGCTGCGTGCACGAGAGTGAGCTCGGGGCCCCTTTATATAGGCGGTCCGAGGCGGTTGCCGTGAACGAGGATAACCGGCGAGCGATTACGGTGGCGCAGTGCTCGGTCGGGGTGGTTAGGGGGTCGAGCGTCATCACGGAGGTTCAACGGGTCCGTTTTGGTGTTAAACTGGCCGGGGTTTGGGTGTTAAGGGCGAGCTCGACGGAACGGTGAGGGTGCGGGCCCGTCGGCGGCGGAGAGTGCGTTCCATGCTTGCCGGCCGCGGTGGCTGTGCTACGGGCGTGCGCTGGCATGCATGAGGCCACGCGGAGAGCCAGGGAGCGATGGGCGGCACGGAACGGCGTTCTGCCGTGGGGTGCCTCCTGTCGGCCGCCACGGGAGGTCCCGACGCCGCAGAAGACGCCGGCAGAGGCGGCGAGGAACGTGCCAAGGGCACTGTGGCCGCGTGACTGAAACTGACGAACTGAAGATGACACTGAAACTGAATTTACTGAACTTTGAACAGTAACAGTGCCCACAAGGTGTTCGACCGAATGAAAAAGGCCTCTGGTGATTTTTCCTTGAGTTGATTTTTGGTGGAGTGGCTTCTCCTTGCTCAAGTAGGCTGCATGATTTTTGGTGGAATTTTTGGAGGAGTGTGGATATGAATTTCATCAAATTTGGCAAATCTGGTCCAAACTTGCAGAGACTGTATTTTGAAAAATTTGAAAAGGGGAGGAGTGGATCAAGATGGTTCTGGGTTGTGGGTTCAAAGGACAATCCAGGAGAATTGGTTTGAGGTCAAAACTCAAATGCAATAGGGCACTTGCTTTGAAAATCCCTCAGGCTCCAAATAATTTTCAGAATTGAATTGAGGGGAAAAATAATTAGAGAAAAATCCAAAACTTGTTTGGATTAGTTGGGACAGAGAACTTAGGTTGATCACAAGGTGTAGGGGAGGTTTTGGAGGGGTTTTACCACATGGGCAAAATGCCAAGTCATGGTGGTTCCAAGATATGAAAATCCCAAATTTCATGGAGTTTCTTTTTTTTAAAAGAAAAAGATTAAACTCCCAAAAATTTTTTTTGAGAGAGAACCAACAGAGAAGAAGTTTCAAAAGGTCAAACACCAAAGTTTGAAGCAAGAATAAAGACCTTGCCAAAGGAAAGAAAGTTTTTTTTTAAGAGGAAGGTTTTCTGAAAAATTTTAAATGGCCTCTTTTCAAAAACCACAAAGTTTTTGCTAAAAACCCAAGTAAAAATTTTGGAGTGTCACAGATTGAAAGGAAATATCAACCATGAGTGACTAATATCTTGATGGAAAACTCGAAACTATTGAATACTAGGAAAAAATGCATGGTTGGAAATACTAGCAATGTTCATGTGAGTTGCAATGAATCATAATTAGAATACTACTTATTCACAAACTTGATACAAAACACTCTAATTTTGATATACATATATCACTAGAGGTTTATTATGTTTCAATTAGAATATATTTCTTGGGCTGTTTTGGTGAGGTCAGGGAGGGATGTGATTGGTTTTAAGATACTAATATGGGTTTTTCTGCAAATTGGTAGACAAGTGGGATTTTGGTGAGAAAAGGCAACAACTTACCTCACAGTCGTTAGATGTAGATCTAATGGTCAGAAACGACGGATGGCAGACACACCATCATCACCAACTTACTCTTTTGTAGGAGTACTAGCAAGATACGTGCATTGCACGGAACATCAAGATGCATTTTTTGATAAAACACTTGTCGTGATTGACCCATGCGGGAGTAATTCCATGTGTAAAAACTAATGATATCTCGAGAAATATCAGATAAGGTGAAGAGGAGTGGGGCACAGTGGTGATTGGTGGTCGAGCTGAGCAGAGGCATGGGGATTGACGACGCCGGCAGCGGCCACCAGGCCAGGTTGTTCCAGAGGCTTCCTTTCTTAATTGCTCAACAATGAGGTTGTTGGAGATAAGGATGAACAAGGGAAGGCCTTGTCTGCAAATGTGGAGAGGGGTGCGGGTATCTTTTAGCTTAATTTCCATCCGTCAGATATAGATCGGACGGTCTATATTGCAAGATGGCACGCGTACCATCATCACCAACTCAGTTTTTTATAAGAGAAGAAATATAAGTATGGAGATACAAACATATTATCGATACTTGTTTCCGTAAACTAGCATCTACATTCTATTCAACGCCTCAGCATGTGGGGCCTTAGCACAATGACTTCCCGACTGTGTAAAACAAAGGTTTTCCCGTCGCCGATAAGGAGGGGGTGACGGCGGCGCGCTTTTTGGCTTGCTCTAGTCCTAGTACTCAAACTAGGTGGTCTAAGCACATGTAGATTTATTCTTTTTCACGTCTCATGTTCGTCGTACTGCCATGACTGTTGATGAATAGACGGTAAGTTTTTCACAAGGAAACCCTTGTTGAGCGTGTTTGCGAGAGAGAGAGAGAGAGAGAGAAAGAGAGAGAGAGAGAGAGAGAGAGAGAGAGTGATATGTCTAGAGACTGAGGCAATGATAAAAGATTCTTTGTGTCTATGTGTGTGGAGGATAGAGAGAGACATGTACATGGGGCTTTGTGTTGTGTAACATGGAGACACATATACATAATTAGAGAGTGAGTGTGTGAGATACACATGCGGACATGGGGGAGATGAGGATCCAGATAAATGGGTGTTTGTGCGTGTCTGTGTGTGTTTGTGCACGCATTTGTGTGTGGGAGGGAGTGTGTGTATGTGGAGTAGAGAGACCACTAATGATGTAAACCTGTTATAAGGGAAGGGGGAATGGTGTGACATGTGTAGTAGCGGGATAGCATGGGCGCGGGCGGGGGGAGCAGACTATTTGGAAGAGACATTGAGTGTGTGTGTGGGAGAGGGGTGTGAGAGTGTGAGAGAGAGAGAGCTAGTGATGGAGAGAGAGAGAGAGGAAGAGAGGGGGCGAGAGGGGTCGTTTGTGTCCATAGATGGCGTATAGATAGGGAGACAATGTTGATGTTGTTCGAAATTGGCCTATGCACGGAGACGCAAGGGAAGCGAGTCATCGTGTGTGTGATAGGGACTTCATGAGAGATCTAGAATAGATGGTGTAGAGAACAATGTGCGAGATCGAGAACAATGATACATTAGGGAGCTATGGAAAGAGTCATGTGGTACACAAGGAGACAAAGTGTGCTTGTTTGCAGTGGGGGTGGTGGTGAGATGAGTGCGCGAGAACCACATAACTAGGGAGATATATGTTTGGGGGCAACATTTTGTGTGTATGGGAAAGATACACTCTACATAGTGTGTGTGCTTGGGAAAGAGAGATGCCGGGAGACCTAGAGGGTTGGGGAAGAGATGTGTGCATGCCCGGGAGACAAAGTGATAGAGACCTATATTGGGGTCCGAACTTTAGAAGAGAGAGGAGTATTAATGTGCTCGTGTGTTGGTGTTTGGGGGAGAGAACGACTTCTCTATGTGTGTGGGGGGCGATGAGGGGGGGAGGGGGTTGGCTTCGGATAAAGAGTGAGGTGTCTCTATTTTAGGGACTTTAGCATAATTGTGATATTGTGCACTCATGGTTGATCAATTTGTTTCACAGTTTGGACTATGAGATAATGAGACTTTTGAACATGTGTGATATACCTTGATGTACCAGAATTACAAACATGAGATTGGAATTTTGGAATTCGACTCCATCATTAGCTTTTGTAATTCATTTAAATTTTTTAAGTCGGGATTTCGTGATTTCAAATTCATATATCAAACCTAGAGATATACACATACGGGCATGTTCAAACTTTTTAATCATCCACTTTATTCCTACACATACACTTTTTGCTTTTGTCATCATATTTAGGATAAACACATTTGGACTTTATTTGAATTGGACCGTATGATGGTATTTGCTTGTAGTAGCTCAATGATCCATATTTGAATTGAATGGACAATCTAAGTTTCGAGTTGGAGACACTGATTTTCAAAACTTGCACTTTTTTTGCATGCAAAACAAACAAATTGTCGGCCATGATATCGTAGTTGGTTGTACAAGAGCAGAATATAATTTCAGGCGCCAAAATCTTTCAAACTTCCCGCTCAGATCGAAATATCTCGCGCCCGAAAGTTTAGTCCTTCGATATTCATGTTTTACCCCTGCCACATGAACGGAAAAGGGTTGCTTTAGTAACTCCATTGTTTTCCCCTCTTTTCCCCCAACATTCTTCCCCAGAGCCCCTCCCCTTCCCCTCCCCGACACCCCCCCAACCACGGCAAGCCGCCAAATCTAGTCCTTCGTCGCAGTGGTGGATGCTACGTCTTGAGCTTGCGTTGGTTTTCCTGGAAGAGGAGAGGGTGATGCAGCAATAGTACCGTAAGTATTTCCCTGAGTTTTTTACAACCAAGGTATCAATCCAGTAGGAGGCTCCTCAAGAGTCCCACGCACCTACACAAACAAACAAAGTACTCACAACCTCCGCAATAAAGGGGTTGTCAATCCCTTCATGGCCACTTGCGAAAGTGAGATCTAATGAAGATAGTAAGATAAGATAAATATATTTTTGGTATTTTGTAATATAGATGCAAAAATTAAAGATGCAATAAAAGTAAATTTGAAGCAAATATGATAAGTGATAGACCCGGGGGCCATAGGTTTCACTAGTGGCTTCTCTCAAGACAGCATAAGTATTACGGTGGGTGAACAAATTACTGTCGAGCAATTGATAGAAAAGCGAATAATTATGAGATTATCTAGGCATGATCATGTATATAGGCATCACATCCGTAACAAGTAGACCGACTCCTACCTACATCTACTACTAATACTCCACACATCGACTGACTCCTGCCTGCATCTAGAGTATTAAGTTCATAAGAACAGAGTAATGCATTAAGCAAGATGACATGATGTAGAGCGATAAACTCAAGCAATATGATATAAACCCCATCTTGTTATCCTCGATGGCAACAATACAATACGTGCCTTGCAACCCTTTCTGTCACCAGGTAAGGATACCGCAAGATTGAACCCAAAGCTAAGCACTTCTCCCATGGCAAGGAAGATCAATCTAGTAGGCCAAACGAAACTGATAATTCAAAGAGACTTGCAAACATAACTCAATCACACATAAAAGAATTCAGAGAAGATTCAAATATTATTCATAGATAAACTTGATCATAAACCCACAATTCATCGGATCCCGACAAACACACCGCAAAAAGAGTTTACATCGAATAGATATCCACAAGAGAGGGGGAGAACATTGTATTCAGATCCAAAAAGAGAGAAGAAGCCATCTAGCTAATAACTATGGACCCGTAGGTCTGTGGTAAACTACTCACAACTCATCGGAGGGGCAAGGATGTTGATGTAGAAGCCCTCCATGGTCGATTCCCCCTCCGGCAGAATGCCGGCGAAGGCTCCAAGATGGGATCTCGCGGATACAGAAGGTTACGGTGGTGGAAATTGTGTTTCGTCCGCTCCCTGGATGTTTTCGTGGTACGTAGGCTTATATAGAAGGAAGAAGTACGTCGGTGGACACCAGAGGGGCCCACGAGACAGGTGTCGCGCCCTATAGGGGGCGGCGCGCCCTCCTATCTCATGGGAGCCTCGGCTGCTTCTTGACTTGCACTCAAAGTCCTTTGGATCACGTTCGTTCCAAAAATCACGCTCCCGAAGGTTTCATTTCGTTTGGACTCAGTTTGTTATTCCTTTTCTTCAAAATACTGAAACAGGCAAAAAAAACAGCAATACGGGCTGGGCCTCCGGTTAGTAGGTTAGTCCCAAAAATGATATAAATGTGTAAAATAGAGCCCATAAACATCCAAAAGGGTTAATATAATAGCATGGAACAATCAAAAATTCTAGATACATTGGAGACGTATCAAGCATCCCCAAGCTTAATTCCTGCTCGTCCTCGAGTAGGTAAATGATAAAAAAGAAATTTTTGATGTGGAATGCTACCTAGCATAATTCAATGTAATTTTATTTATTGTGGCATAAATGTTCAGATCCAAATGATACAAAATAAAAGCTTATAAAACATAAATTAATAATGCTTCAAAGTATACTAACAAATAATCATGTACTATCAAAATAGCATAGCCAAAGAAAGCTTATCCCTACAAAATCATATAGTTAGGCCATGCTTCATTTTCATTACACAAAAATACTCCCATCATGCACAACCCCGATGACGAGCCGAGCAATTCTTTCATACTTTTTAACGTGCTTCAGCTTTTTCAACTCTTACGCAATACATGAGCGCAAGCCATGTACATAGCACTATGGTGGTATATGGTGGTGGTTGTGAGGACAAAAAATGGAGAAGATAGTCTCACATTAGCTAGGCATATTAACGGGCTATATGGAGATACCCATTAATAGATATCAATGTGAGTGAGTAGGGATTGCCATGCAACGGATGCACTGGAGCTATAAATATATGAAAGCTCAACAAAAGAAACTAAGTGGGTGTGCATCAAACTCGCTTGCTCACGAATACCTAGGGCATTTTGAGGAAGCCCATCATTGGAATATACAAGACAAGTTATATACTGAAAAATTCCCACTTAGTATATGAAAGTGACAACAAAGGAGAATCTCTATCATGAAGATCATGGTGCTACTTTGAAGCACAAGTGTGAAAAAAGAGATAGTAGCATTGTCCCTTCTCTCTTTTTCTCTCATTTTATTTTTTTTTCTCTTTTTTTCTTCTTCTTTTTTTTCCTTTTTTTCTTTGGCCTTTTTTTTTTCTTTTTGGCCTTTCTCTTTTTTTTTTCTTTTTTCCTTTTTTGTAAAGTCCGAAGTCTCATCCCGACTTGTGGGGGAATCATAGTCTTCATCATCCTTTCCTCACTGAGACAATTCTCTAATAATGAAGATCATCACACTTTTATTGATTTACAACTCAAGAATTACAACTCCAAGCTAGAACAAGATATGAATCTATATGAATGCCTCCGGCGGTGTACCGGGATATGCAATGAATCAAGAGCGACATGTATGAAAATTATGAAGGTGGCCTTGCCACAAATACGATGTCAACTACATGATCATGCAAAGAGCAATATGACAATGATGGAACGTGTCATAATAAATGGATCGGTGGAAAGTTGCATGGCAATATATCTCGGAATGGCTATGGAAATGCCATAATAGGTAGGTATGGTGGCTGTTTTGAGAAAGGAAAATAAATGGTTCATGATACCGGCGAAAGTTGCGCGGTAATAATAAAGGCTAGCAAAGTGGAAGGATGAGTGTGCGTTTATCCATGGACTCACATTAGTCAAAAAGAACTCATATACTTATTGCAAAAGTCTACTTAGCCCTCGAAGCAAAGTACTACTATGCATGCCCCAAGAGGGATATATTGGTAGGAAAAGACCATCGCTCGTCCCCGACTGCCACTCATAAGGAAGACAATCAAAAGAGCACCTCATGCCACAATTTTGTCACACAACTTTTACCATACGTGCATGCTACGGGACTTGCCAACTTCAACAAAAGTATTTCTCAATTTCATAATTACCCACTAGAATGACCCTAACATTACTACCTTTATATCTCAGAACAATTATCAAGCATCAAATTGATCATAGCATCCAATTCTCTTCCTATGATAGTTTTTATTATAGCCAACTTGGAAGCTCATCATTCTAGGACCAACTTTAAAATCATAGCAAATACCATGCTGTTCTAAAAGACTCTCAAAAATATATAAGTGAAGCATGAGATACTAGAAATTTCTTCAAAATTAAGACACCACCATGCTCTAAAAGATATAAGTGAAGCACTAGAGCAAAAACTATCAAGCTCAAAAGATATAAGTGAAGCACATAGAGTATTCTAGGAAATTGTAATCAAATAGGCTTCTCCCAAAAGGTGTGTACAGCAAGGATGATTGTGGTAAACTAAAAAGCAAAGACTAATATAATACACGACGCTCCAAGCAAAACACATATCATGTGGCAAATAAAAATATAGCTCGAAGTAAAGTTACCAATGAACGAAGACGAAAGAGGGGATGCCTTCCCGGGGTATCCCCAAGCTTAGGATTTTGGCTATTCTTAAATATATTGGGGTGCCTTGGGCATCCCAAAGCTTAGGATCTTGCCACTCCTTATTCCATAGTCCATAAAAGCTTTACCCAAAACTTGAAAACTTCACAACACAAAACTCAACAGGAAATCTTATAAGCTCCGTTAGTGAAAGAAAACAAAACCACCACATAAGGTACTGTAATGAACTCATTATTTATTTATTTTGGTGTTAAAACTACTGTATTCCAACTTCTCTATGGTTTATAAAGTATTTTATTGGCCATAGATGCATCAAAATAAGCAAACAACACACGAAAAACAGAATCTGCCAAAAATAGAACAGTCTGTAGCAATCTGTAACTAACGCAAACTTATGGAACTCTAAAAATCCTACAAAAATAGGAAGTCCTGGAAACTTTGTTTATTGAAGAGCAGAAAAAATAATCAATGCAAAAGCACGTTTCTGTTATTTAACAAAATTATATTCGTGCGTGTAAATTTTCTGTTTTTCAGCAGAATCAAATCAACCATCATCATAGGTTATCCTATAGGTTCTACTTGGCACAAACACTAATTAAAAGATAAAAACACATCTAAACAGAAGGTAGATGCAAGATTTATTACTAAACAGGAGCAAAAACAAAAAACATAATGAAAATTGGGTTGCCTCCCAACTAGCGCTATCGTTTAACGCCCCTAGCTAGGCATAAAAGAGAAGATAGATCTAACGAGTGCCATCTTTGGCACTTGGAGAGGAGGATCTGCTTTCTATGGAATTCATTCTTATATTTAAGGTAAGCACATGGACATTAATGGAAGAAGTAAGATTAAGCACGTTACAGAAGTTTGCCTCTAAACTAGACTTCATCTCTTTAATAATTTCATTTTGATAAAAGCACAAGAGAGTAGTTGATTCAACCTTATCATTCGTAGAGTGCCCAAATATGGTTTTCAATTTTTCATAAGTATCTATAGCATACCCTTCAAGAAAACCTCCTTCAAAAATAGAATCTAAAACTTGTTTAAAAGAAGCGGGCAGGCCACTATAGAAACTTTTTAAGTAATCTTCAATTTGATATTGTGGCACATAGCTAGCCTGAATTCTTAATAACCTATCCCAAGTATCTTTTAAAGACTCATCAAGTAAATAGCAAAAAATTCCAGAGTCATCCTCATCAAAATTATTTAAGCTCTCATTGGTGACCCCGGTGGGTCTTTCTATAGCATCATTATTCATGAGCTTAGAGAGGATAGAGGGGTTATCCAAGGTACTAGAACCTAGGAAAGGGCCCTTAGTTCCTTTTGATTCGGCCATCACAACGGGAAGGCAAATGGAAAAGAGAGGAAGAGATTGGGAAAGAGAGGGAGAATAAAACGGCAAGGGTGAAGTGGGGGAGAGGAAAACGAGAGGCAAATGGCAAATAATGTAAATGCGAGGGAGATGGGTTTGTGATGGGTACTTGGTATGTCTTGACTTGAGCGAAGACCTCCCCGGCAACGGCGCCAGAAATTCTTCTTGCTACGTCTTGAGCTTGCATTGGTTTTCCTCGAAGAGGAGAGGGTGATGCAGCAATAGTAGCATAAGTATTTCCCTCAGTTTTTGAGAACCAAGGTATCAATCCAGTAGGAGGCTCCTCAAAAGTCCCACACACCTACACAAACAAACAAAGAACTCGCAACCAACGTAATAAAGGGCTTGTCAATCCCTTCACGGCCACTTGCGAAAGTGAGATCTAATAAAGATAGTAAGATAAGATAAATATATTTTTGGTATTTTGTAATATAGATTCAAAAAGTAAAGATGCAAATAAAAGTAAATTGGAAGCGAATATGATAAGAGATAGACCCGGGGGCCAGAGGTTTTACTAGTGGCTTCTCTCAATATAGCATAAGTATTACGGTGGGTGAACAAATTACTGTCGAGCAATTGATAGAAAAGTGAATAATTATGAGATTATGTAGGCATGATCATGTATATCGGTATCAGGTCCGTAACAAGTAGACCGACTCCTGCCTGCATCTACTACTATTACTCCACACATCGACCGACTCCTGCTTGCAACTAGAGTATTAAGTTCATAAGAACAGAGTAATGCATTAAGCAAGATGACATGATGTAGAGGGATAAACTCAAGCAATATGATATAAACCCCATCTTGTTATCCTCGATGGCAACAATACAATACGTGCCTTGCAACCCTTTCTGTCACTGGGTAAGGACACCGCAAGATTGAACCCGAAGCTAAGCACTTCTCCCATGGCAAGAAAGATCAAAATAGTAGGCCAAACCAAACTGATAATGCGAAGAGACTTGCAAAGCTGACTCAATCACACATAAAAGAATTCAGAGAAGATTCAAATATTATTCATATATAAACTTGATCATAAACCCACAATTCATAGGATCTCAACAAACACACCGCAAAAAGACTTTACATTGAATAGATCTCCACAATAGAGGGGGAAAACATTGTATTGAGATCCAAAAAGAGAGAAGAAGCCATCTAGCTAATAACTATGGACCCGTAGGTCTGTGGTAAACTACTCACAACTCATCGGAGGGGCAAGGATGTTGATGTAGAAGCCCTCCGTGGTCGATTCCCCCTCCGGCAGAACGCCGGCAAAGGCTCCAAGATGGGATCTCGCGGATACAGAAGGTTACAGTGGTGGAAATTGTGTTTCGTCTGCTCCCTGGATGTTTTCGGGGTACGTTGGCTTATATAGGAGGAAGAAGTATGTCGATGGACGCCAGAGGGGCCCACGAGACAGGGGGGCGCGCCCTATAGGGGGGGCGCCCTCCTATCTCGTGGGAGCCTCGGCTGCTTCTTGACTTGCACTCCAAGTCCTCTGGATCACGTTCGTTCCAAAAATCACGCTCCCGAGGGTTTCATTCCGTTTGGACTCCGTTTGATATTCCTTTTCTTCGAAATACTGAAATAGGGAAAAAAACAGCAATACTGGCCGGACCTCGGGTTAGTAGGTTGGTCCCAAAAATGATATAAATGTGTAAAATAGAGCCCATAAACATCCAAAAGGGGTAATATAATAGCATGGAACAATCAAAAATTATAGATACGTTGGAGACGTATCAGTGGACCTCACACCCTGCCGGATCTACCTTCCGCACCTGGGAACCCCCAACTACCAACTCACCACTTCACCGGAGCCGCTTCAGTGACTGGCTTGTCCACCGCTCCAGATCTCCTTGATCGCCATCATGGTCCACCGCACCAGATCTGCTTGATCGACGCCCTCGTCGACCACAGTGTAGGCCCTTCACTAACTCCCTCGTCTGCCCCTTTGCTACCCCTTCATACAAGCTCTCGTCCACCACAACAGATCCGCCTCACCGAAAGCACTGTACAACGCACCCGCCGAAGCCTTTGTCCATTGCACCGGACCTGCTCGACGGACGCCATATTCAACTCCACTGGCCCTGCTTTACAGACGCTGCAGCCTCATCAGGTTATTTCGATTTGTACTCCTTCGGTTTTTGTCATTACCATGCAACTGTTCACTTACCACAAATGAGTTTTCTTGTATGTCGACAGGCGCCGCAACCGTAGCACCAGAGCCGCTTCAGCGACGGTGACAGTCGGCCCAAACTCAACCGCAACACGAGCACCGTCGACGATCCTTAGCTACGAAGTATGACAATGATACCCATACGCCAGTGAGAATCAGGTACTATTATCCAACGACCAGCGCCTACGTTCACTTTCCTAGCATAAGCACCGCCCCTTTGAATTTCTTCAGGGCATCATTCAGTTTTTCATGAGATGCGTTATTCTGCTTGCACCTGTAGGTCCATACTTCTGGCAGTGAACATGTTACATGTGCTAAATTACATACCAGTGCACATATAGTTAATATGCTTTAGTTTTGTCCTAGGTATTACTATACTTCCTAGATATCACTTCCTACTATTTTACTTCTTGCATGCTATATTCATGATAATGGTGTTATTCTGATGCCACCTGTTGGTTCCATCAGACTGCTTAATGTTCTCTATGCTTAATTATACATCAGCAAACTAGCATGTGGTTCTGCTGCTTTTTGTTTGTTTTACCCTACATTTTCTGATGCTAGCTATTACATCACTGCTCCGAGCCTCTATTCATTACTAGTTTGTGTGTTCTTGATCTTCCCAAGTTACATGACTAATTTGATGCTTCTATTAATTATGGAGCTTCTACATAGAGGGAAGCCGATATATTGTCGTGTATGCACACACCCTTCTTTCATTAGTTTATATGAACCATTGATGATCAATTCGGACCAGTGCATGCAATTAAAATTAATTTTACCTAAATAGACGGTGCAGAATAAACTACAACAACTAGATTTCCAACCACGGGATGCTGACGATATCTTCAAAGAACATTGCAATAGCAGCGAGGCTTCACAACAACATATGGTAAGCCAGTGTGTTTTAGTACATGTGAAATGTAATGCGAGTGGGCTGCTTTCTTGGCTTGTGCCCTCAACCTGTAATCCTACCAAATTACAAATAGTTCAGTTGTCTGCTTTGATGTATTGCTTGATTCGAATGCTTGTTTGTTGTTATGCTATACCTGAGTTGGCCAATATGTCAGTAGTGCCTACTGTACTATCGTAAAGAAATGCATGCCTAGTTCATTTGAGTCCTTAACTTTTCCTCTCAACATCATCACAAGACTTTCTTCGTAGTTTATATGAGGCCACACTATTAAGTGCTTCCTCAGATTATTTCAACTACTTAGATTCCTTGGTAACTTAAATATAGCGGTGGTACACTCCCTTTCAAGTAGGGATGTCAACTGGATCCCTTCCGAAGCCCACGGTAATCCTGGTTCTTCTTTAGATTATTGTACTTGCATGTTGTGTCATGTCCCTGAATGGATTATGTTGCAAGACCCCCTATGTTGTCCATGTGTTGTAATGATCCGAATTTTTTAGGCGAGGTAATACTCAGTACTTTTATGATTGACATAAGGTGAACTATTTTTTGTGTGAGCATATTGTATTGGATGAAATAACTATTTGACTCAGAGTGTATCCAACCTACTGAATTCGAAGATCACGACATTTCTAAATCATAATCATATATAAAGGTGGAATATATCTTTGTTGTGCTTTTGAAGAAATAAATAACAAAACGTAGAATTATCTATGGATATTCGTAATCGAATACAAGTTAGATTTGAATTTAGTTTGCCAGGGCCCATGGCAAACGTGAATGCTAATTCCCCCAAGTTTTGGACGAAGCGGCTAAACACCCACTATAATTTGTGGGCTACCCGAAGCAAGTGTTTGCGAGATGGAAACTACTGTCCACCCCTAACACTTGACATCCTTACCGACCAGATTTACACTACTGTCGATAGGGGTAGACTAGTAACTTCAATCAGACGTGACACAATGGCCTCTGAGCCCATTCAGACATGGTGGGCGCCAAAAGTTGGCGGCAAAACACATTTGATTCAAGCTCGTCCGAAAGACATGTGTGGCTTCCTCCATTTCCCCATTCATACACGATGGGCGGCAAAAAAAACTCTCCTAATCCGAAATCGATGTAGGCTAATATTTTAAATAGGGGCAGATGTGTAACTTCCCTTAGCTGTGACACAACCGCCCTACCTGTCCGCCCCATTAATATAGTGTGGGCGCCAACCATGGGCGGCAAAACACCCTCACCACGCCCGAGATAGTTACCGGCAAATATTTGGGAGATGCGAGATTACCATCCTATCCCCAACCGACGCGATGTCCAAAATTTTATACGGGGGATAAGTTCGTAACTTTCCTACATTTCGAAGAAGCGTGTCCCAAAGTTTGAGATCCCCCCTCCCCTCCATTTCCCCATTCATACATCGTCGGCGGCACAACAATCTCCCCACTACGGTCAGCCTCCTCCGTCCGCTACCCCATCCTCCACCTTGCCGGATCCGCTACCCCATCGTCCACTTCAAGAGATGGACGTCTCTCATCCACGACGTTGGACCAGGATCCTTTCATCGCGTCCTCTCACTTCATCGACGCCGTCGTCCACCTTGCCGTTGCTGCTCCTATGACCGCCTCATCCACGGCAACAGGATTTATCCCCCGACCTGGCCGTCTGCCGTCTAAAGTCTTCTTCCCCGCCGCCGACAGCCATCGCACCCGCAGCACCCTCAATGTATCGGCAGAGGCCTACACAACATCGCAAGAGAGGTGGTACTCTTCCATATGTGCTTAAGTTATTGATCTCACCCGGAAAATAGATCTTAATTTGTTTACTGTACTTTTCTTGTCCGTACCACATCATAGAGGCTAGTTGAAAGGAAACATTGGTTGCGAAGTAGCTTTGTCTGGTTTGCACCTTTAGATCCGCCATGGCATGGGCACTATACTCGTAAAGCTTATGGTTTCCCCCTTTATATTCACTACCATCATCGTAGGTGCTTCGTGTCATGCTAGCACTACCTCAACCCAAAGCTTACGTGTTGAAATACGAATCTAATATGATGGTCATATCACTAAAACAGAGAACGTTTAATTGGTCACCTAATGTTCCTATATTTGTTTCGAAAAGCATGTGCACCACCCACTGGTCCAGCTAGTTCCACTTTCCTGATTTTTCTCTTCACTACTAGGAAAAGGCCTGTTAGTGGCGCACCTATTTTTGCTATTAATGGTGCACTATAGGTGTGCCACTATTACCACGTTACTAGTAACAAATACTAATGGCGCACATTTGGTGCGCTCTTACTATCACAGATAGTAATGGCGCATCTATAGTGTGCCATTACTATCTGACTTAGTAATGGTGCACCACATAGAAGTGCGCCATTACTAAAAAAAATTCGAATTTTTTTTCAAATTTTTTTCAATTTTTTCTTAATTCACTATAGCTTAATCTTGGGTCAATATGCTTAATCTCAAGTCAAATCGCACTTCGTGGTCAAACTTCCCGGAAGGTCACCCATCCTCCCACTACTCCAGCCCGAGCATGCTTAACTTTGCAATTCTATCCAACCCCAGCACCAGCTCACCTAACAGGAACTTGTTGATATATCTATCAAATGAATCCTCTTAAACCTTGTTGATGTCTAGGACTTTGTTCATGTTCATGAGTGTGATGATATTTTGAAAAAAAAATTCAAACTTCCCCGTCATATTACGTATCATATTTTGAACATTTTTTCCAACAAAAAATTGAAACCAATTTTTTTCTGTTACTAGTGGCGCAGCTAGCAAATGGTGCGCCATTACTAAGTTTAATTTTTTTCCTGTTTATCCCCCTCTAGATCTTAAAAGCCCCGTATCTTTGATTCTGTTAGGTTTTAGGTTATTCTAAAAATGTTCAACGGGGTTCCCCCGGTTGAATTCGGATGTAACTTTTCGAGTAGATGATTTTTCATATAAAAAACTTTTTAATCCGAGTTCGTATGCAAAAGATATGCCCATTTTACAAATTCCAGAGAGATTTTGCAAATAAAGTAGAAATTCATATTTGTAAATTTTCCCAACAACTAGACCATATATCACATGGGAAACTTATTTTCTTTTATTTTTTTGACATTTCCATCATTTTCTTTTATTTTTTTAAAACTGAAAAGGCGGTCCACAGGGGGGGTGCATTTGAAAGTTAGTAATGGCGCACCGTCACAAAGTGCGGCATTACTATGTGTACCACTTTGTCAAACCTTGGTCAAATTTAGTAATAGCGCACTTTGTATAGGTGAGCCATTACTAAGTTTGACATAGTAATGACGCACCTATGCAAAGTGTGCCATTAGTAAGTTTGACCAAGTTTTGACCCAGTCATACACATAGTAATGGCACACTTTGTAAAGGTGGGCCATTACTATGTCAACTTAGTAATGGCGCACCTATACAAAGTGGCAATTACTATGTGTATGCCTGGGTCAAACCTTGGTCAAACTTAGTAATGGTGCACTTTGCACCTGGTTCACCATTACAGTTTTGGTTACTAATGGCGCACCAACACATGGTGCACCACTGCTATTATGTCCATATTAGCTATAGCCATTTTTCTAGTAGTGCTTGATGCTTAGGGTTTTCCCCTTTTATTTACTCTACTATGATTTGCGTAGGTGCTTTCTGAATTACTAGCATTACTCCACCCTTCAATCTAAACAACACAACACTCAGAATTCGAAAGCTTTGTTGTTCAAATATGATTGTGATATGGTACTGATATTAGTTAACAGACACATTTAAATGGTTAGAAAAAGCTCCCACTTGAGTATCCAAATGCATGTCGCGACATATAGAGAGACAGCATAATTGCATTTCATTGTCACTTGTTGACTATACTTTCTTGTCCATACCAAATCTAAGTTGTTATTTCAAAGCAAACATCGGTTGCTAACTTCCCTTTGCGCATTTTGCAGCTTCAGATCTGCCATCCCACTGCCACGGTCAACACTGTACTCATCATTCTTATGGTTTCCCCATTTTATGATTACGACAATCAGCCTATGTGGTTCATGTCATAATAGCACTGCTCCACCCATCGAGCTAAACAGGCTTAGTTGTACAAATTCATATCTAATATTATGCTGATATTAGTAAAACTGAGAGATGTTTAATTGGTTAGCTAAATGTTCCTACTTCACTTTCAAAATGCATGTGAGCCACATATGGAGAGACCGGAAAGAATAGTATTTCTCTGTGCGCTCTGGTTCATCATGGGTGGCCAACCGACATTGTATTGAAAGACTTGTAATATCTTTAATCCGCTTTCTCTTCTGCTCTTCTTTAAGATGATCCTCTTCTCTTGCGGTCGACTGTTCGGGTCGAGTTGTTATCCCTTAGTATATTATGAATCTGTCAGGTCAGGACGACTTGTTCTTCTTTACTATATGTTGAAGTTGTCGTCTGCGAAGTGTCTTCACTTCTGGAGCTCTCACATTTTGAGTAGTAGGCCACATTATATTAATGCACACACCAAATTACAGCATGCATGGCATCTCTTAAAAGAATTGCAGAGATAGCACAAAGGGGTTTAGAGGGAGGCAGTATTGGATTAGAATCACTTCTGCATTACAAAGAAAATCTCACTTGTTTTTATATTTTCATGCATGTGAGATATTGAACATTATCAAAATGAATATGAGACTTGGCGCACGAGAGGATTTTACAATAGTACCTAAGGGTAGTGATTTGCTTTAGTATACTAACGGATCTCACAAAGTTTTTGTTAAGTTTTGTGTGGATGAAGTGTTTGAAGAACAAGGAGTTATCGATGTGAGGAGAATAAAGAGAGGCAAGAGTTCAAGCTTGGTGATGCCCAAGGCACCCCAAGTAAATATTTCAAGGACATTCAAGCATCTAATCTTGGGCATGCCCCAGTTGGCATCCCATCTTTCTTCTTCAACAATTATACGGAAAACCTTGGTTTTCGTTTTGTTCACATGATTTGTGTCCTTTGTGTTTTTCTTTTTCTTTAAGAACCATGCTAGTATGAGATAGCCCTTCATCGATTTATATAATGCTTCATGTGCTTCACTTATATCTTTTGAGTATGACCTCATAGAATGCTCTTTGTGCTTCACTTAAATCTTTTGAGTATGGTTTTATAGAATGCTTCATGTGCTTCACTTATATATTTTGAGCTTGGATATTGGTTAGTCTATATTAATTGTAGAATGCTCCATGAACTTCAGCTATATCTTTTGGAGTATGAATAATACTATCATCTAAAGTGGGTTTGGAAGAGTGTCAACTTTAGGAATTAGTGATCCCACTATTTTGGAGGGTGTTGAATCCTAGTGTGATATTTATGAAAGTGTATTTGGAAGAGTGTCAACTTTAGTTAGTAATGATTCACTATTTCGGAAGAGGTTCCAATTGATTATGAGAACAAAGTTGGTATCTATGATGATTATTGTGATGACATGTATGATATAAAGAATAATGTTAACCATGAAACTTGTCATCATGATTTCAAATTTCAATTGGATTCTGCCTCACATGACAGTTATTTTGTTGAGTTTGCTCCAACTATTCCGAATGAGAAGAATTTTGGTTATGTGGAGAGTAGTAAAATTTCTATGCTTGTAGATCATGAAAAGAATGCTTTATATGATGGTTATATGGTTGAATTCATTCATGATGCTACTGAAAATTATTATGAGAGAGGAATATATGCTTGTAGGAGTTGCAATAATATCAAGTTTCCTCTCTATGTGCTTAAAGTTTTGAAGTTATACTTGTTTTGCCTTCCGATGCTAGTTGATCCTTGTTCCCATAAGTTGTGTGCTAAAAAAATCACTAGGCATAGGAAGTGGGTTGGATTTAAATGTGCTAGTCATATTCTTCATGATGATATCTTTATGTTTCAATTCTTATCTTTTATGTGAGCATAATTGAAATCATCATGCTTAGCTAAAAGGCATTAAAGAAAAGCGCTTGTTGGGAGACAACCCAATATTTACCCTTACTGTTTTTGTGTGTTCACATGATTAAGATACTATTGTAATCATGTTTTATTGCTTTTGTTTGAATGAAGGGCCAAGTAAGACCTTTGGGAAGACTTGGGTGAAAGTTAATGTGTTCTTGCTGTAAAAAAACAGAAACTTTGCGCTCACGAGATTAGCTGTCATTTTTTTACAGAAAAGAGTGCTTTTGAGTTGATTCTGTTTGCAGAAGACTAGTAGAAAAATGTCGGATGTGGGGTTCTGACAGACCCTTAAGGTTCGAACTCTGGGGTGCGCACGAAGATCTCTCCCCTACCGATCTACGCCCGATCGCCTCATGAGATCTAGGCTGAAAACGATGAAGAACATAGGGGACACGTGATATACTGGTTCGGGCCACCGTTGTGGTGTAATACCCTACTCCAGTAAGTGGTGTGGTGGATTGCCTCTAGGGCTGATGATGAATAGTAAAGGGGAAGAACAGCCTCGCGAGAGGTGTTCTTGAGCTAGTGCGATGAACTGCTTGGGTGAGTTCGATCGCCTCTCTCTCTCTCTAGGGTCCTCTCTCTCTTGTTGTCTCTACCTTGTGGTAGCTAGTCCTATATATAGAGGCCCTACGCCTCTTCCCAAATATTGAGCGGGAAGGGCGCATCCAACGGCCATTTTGAAGGGGAACATCTAGTACAAGTTATCCTGACTAAAGTTGGTCTTCGGCTGCCAAAAGCACTGGGGATGACGCTGCCTTGGGCGTGACCTCATCCTGCCGCTCCGCTGTTCTTGGTCTCATTGCACCAAAATGGAAACCTTTGCTTGATGCCTCGGTACTCCACGTCTGTGCTTGCCCCCTTTGCACCAAAGAGGAAACAAGGACACTACGCAGGCTGGCGCCCGCCTGATCTCGATCGTCATGGCTTGCGTCACGAGAACCTCACGATGTACCCTGCATTGATCTCTGCGCCTCCTTGCGAGCCTGCCTGGCGGGGCCGTTCCTGAGGAAGCCTAGCATTGCCCGCCCCGCGAGGGTCTTGAGTCCTGCGCTGATGAAGATGGGCCATATTGGGCCACCACTTGAGCCACGCCGCAGGCCACAGGTAGGCAAGTATGGGGACCCCCGTTCCCAGAACGCCGACAGTAGCCCCCGGGCCCAAGGCGCGCTCGGACTTGGCTTAGCGGAGAAGTGAAGGGGAAAGTGCGGAGCGCCGCGGGCCCCATCAGCCTGCGACCTTAGGCGCCGCGTGGCCGTTGATTTGATGTGGGCATCTCCGCTTCCCCACACTGCCTCGGCAATGCTCGACTTGACAAGTCCCTGCATGCAGAAACGGGTCATGATTACCTGCGATCATGGTGGCTGACGGTTGGCTTCCTTACGGTTATAAATGCGGGAGGGCGCAAGCCTCCGCTGTACATCTCCCTCCTTGCTTCCTTCCTTCTCCCCATCCCAGCTACTTGCCATCTCACATGGCGCCATCGAAGAGGTTTTCGGCCGCAGAGAAGGGAAAGGCTTGTCGGGGAGTGCCTGACTCTCCCCCGCCCAAGCGCGGCCGAGGACGTCCACACAAGTATCCTATGGCTCCCGCAGTGGCTTCCTGCGATCGTGGCGGTGATCCCCTGCGCGGCGATGGGCGCCTGGTTGTCGAGGAGAGGCGCGCCGTGGATGCGCGGCCTCCCAGGCCGTGCTTCCACTCGGTAGAGGTGCTGCCAGAGTTTGTTGTGTGGTCAGCGGACCCAACCAACACTTGGCTCCAGCTTCCCCGCTTCTTTACAGGTGAACTCCCGACCGGCGCTCCGGGCGGCCTCTGGCTTCAAACGGACGGTTCCTGCAGCAGGGCCTCCTGGGCTTCGCTGGAGGTCTCCGTTGCCGGGAATGTGGCCCTGACCCGCGGCTGGCAAACATTTACCTGCGCGTGTGGCCCGAGCCAGCGGTGCACCCTGCACTTCAAGTTCGATGGCGACGCCACCCTCTACGTGAGGGTGTTCAGAGAAGACGGTCGCCGCGCCGGGTGCTGTCCCAAAGGCGATGACCGCGGCTGGGTATCCATCCCTGGCGATGATCGGGATGAAGATGATGGCATGCGCATGGTCGGCGGCATTCATGGCTCGCCAAGCTTCAGCGGCTATCCTTCGGACAGTAGCTCCTCCAGCGGCGGCCATGACCAGCCTCCACGCCGTCGCGCTCGCCTTGAGGGAGGTAGCGGGTCAGTCCGCCGTCGCGCCTCGGTGAAGCGCAAGGAGGAGTCTGACAGAGCTCTGGAGTCAGTACAAGCCCTCGCCGCCAGTTGGTGTCGAGCATGCCGTGCCTATTTTGTTTTTCTTCCTTCCCTGCGCAAAGAGAAAGTAGTGTAGGGCCCCGTGGGAGCGTGCTGGACTGTTGCTGTTAATTATCATGTTGTTTCCGCTATTTCTTTGTTGTGTTTTGGTGCCGCAAGCCCGCATGCAGGAACTACTTAGCTCAGGGGGGACTTGTTGTAGTTTTCGCTTCCCAAGGCGGAGACCCCGTCGTGCGCTTCATGTCAGAGCTCTCCGCCACCAGAGAATTGCAAGCTCCACCACCACGCCGTCGTGCTGCCAGAGCTCTCCTTCAACTTCTCCTCTCCCCTTGCTGGATCAAGAAGGAGGAGACGTCCCTGGGCTGTACGTGTGTTGAACGCGAAGGCACCGTTGTTCGGTGCTTAGATCAGATTCGGCCGCGATCTGAATCGCTTAGTGAACGACTCCACCGACCGCGTTCTAGCAACGCTTCCGCATCGCTTTCTTCAAGGGTATGAAGATTCACTCCCCTCTCTCTCGTTGCTAGTTACTCCATAGATTGATCTTCGTGATGTGTAGACAATTTTGAATTTGTGCTACGTTCCCCAACAGTGGCATCATGAGCTAGGTCTATTGCATAGATTCTATGCACGAGTAGAACAAAAGTAGTTGTGGGCGTTGGTTTGTTCAATTTGCTTACCATTACTAGTTCTATCTTGATTCGGCGGCATCGTGGGATGAAGCGTCCTGGACCGACCTTACACGTACGCTTACGTGAGACAGGTTCCACCGACGGACATGCACTTGTTGCATAAAGGTGGCTAGCGTGTGCCGGTCTCTCCCACTTTATTCGGATCGGATTCGATGAAAAGGGTCCTTATGAAGGGTAAATAGAAATTGGCATATCACCGTTGTGCCTTTTGCGTAGGTAAGAAATGTTCTTGCTAGAAACCCATAGCAGCCACGTAAAACATGCAAAAACAATTAGAGGACATTTAACTTGTTTTTGCAGGGTATGCTATGTGATGTGATATGGCCAGAAGAATGTGATGAGTGATATATGTGATGTATGAGATTGATCATGTTCTTGTAATAGGAATCACGACTTGCATGTCGATGAGTATGACAACCTGCAGGATCCATAGGAGTTGTCTTAATTTATTGTATGACCTGCGTGTCATTGAAAACGCCATGTAATTACTTTACTTTATTGCTAAACCGTTAGCCATAGTAGTAGAAGTAATAGTTGGCGAGACAACTTCATGAAGACACGATGTTCGAGATCATGACGATGGAGATCATGGTGTCATGCCCGTGACGAAGGTGATCATGTCATGCCTCAAGATGGAGATCAAAGGCGCAAGATGATATTGGCCATATCATGTCACTTTATGATTTGCATGTGATGTTTGTGATGTTTACATCTTATTTGCTTAGAACGACGGTAGCATAAATAAGATGATCCCTCATTAAAATTTCAAGAAAGTGTTCCCCCTAATTGTGCACTGTTGTGAAAGTTCGTTGTTTCGAAGCACCACGTGATGATCGGGTGTGATAGATTCTAACGTTCACATACAACGGGTGTAAGCCAGATTTACACACGCAAAACACTTAGGTTGACTTGACGAGCCTAGCATGTACAGACATGGCCTCGGAACACAAGAGACCGAAAGGTCGAACATGAGTCATATAGTAGATACGATCAACATGGAGATGTTCACCGATGATGACTAGTCCGTCTCACGTGATGATCGGACACGGCCTAGTTTACTCGGATCATGTATCACTTAGATGACTAGAGGGATGTCTATCTGAGTGGCAGTTCATTAGATGAACTTAATTATCATGAACATAGTCAAAAGGACTTTGCAAATTATGTCGTAGCTTGCACTTTAGTTCTACTGTTTAAGATATGTTCCTAGAGAAAATTTTAGTTGAAAGTTGATAGTAGGAATTATGCGGACTGGGTCCGTATACTGAGGATTGTCCTCATTGCTGCATAGAAGGCTTATGTCCTTAATGCACCGCTCGGTGTGCTGAACCTCGAGCGTCGTTTGTGGATGTTGCGAACATTTGACATACACGTTTTGATGACTACGTGATAGTTCAGTGCGTAATGTTAAACGGTTTATAATTGAGGTAGCGTAGACAGTTTTGGAAACGTCGCAGAACATATGAGATGTTCCAAGAGCTGAAATTAGGATTTCAGGCTCGTGCCCACGTCAAGAGGTATGAGACCTCCGACAAGTTTCTTAACCTGCAAACTAAGGGAGAAAAGTTCAATCATTGATCATGTGGTCAGATTGTCTGAGTACTACAATCACTTGAATCGAGTGGGAGTTAATCTTCCAGATGAGATAGTGATGGTTCTCCATAGTCACTGCCACCAAGGTATTAGAGCGTCATGATGAACTATAACATATCAGGGATAGACATGATGATCCTTGAGAAATTCGCGATGTTTGACACCGCGAAAGTAGAAATCGAGTAGGAGCATCAATTGTTGATGGTTAGTAAAACCAGTAGTTTCAAGAAAGGCAAGGGAAAGAAGGGATACTTCATGAGACGACAAATCAGTTGCTGCTCTAGTGAAGAAACCCAGGGTTGAACCCAAACCCGAGACTAAGTGCTTCTGTAATGAGGGGATGGTCACTGAAGCAGAACTACCCTAGATACTTGGTAGATGAGAAGGCTGGCAAGGTTGACAGAAGTATATTGGATATACATTGTATTAATGTGTACTTTACTAGTACTCTTAGTAGCACCAGGGTATTAGATACCGGTTCGGTTGCTAAGTGTTAGTAACTCGAAATAAAAGAGCTACGGAATAAACGGAGACTAGCTAAAGGTGAGATGACTATGTGTGTTGGAAGTGTTTCAAAGGTTGATATGATCAAGCATCGCATGCTCCCTCTACCATCGAGATTGGTGTTAAACCTAAATAATTGTTATTTGGTGTTTGCGTTGAGCATTGACATGATTGGATTATGTTTATCGCAATACGGTTATTCATTTAAGGAGAATAATGGTTACTCTGTTTATTTGAATAATACCTTCAATGGTCTTGCACCTAAATGAATGGTTTATTGAATCTCGATCGTAGTGATACACATGTTCATGCCAAAATATATAAGATAGTAATGATAGTACCACATACTTGTGGCACTGCTGTTTGAGTCATATTGGTATAAAACGCATGAAGAAGCTCCATGTTGATGCATCTTTGGACTCACTCGGTTTTGAAAAGATTGAGACATGCGAACCATGTCTATTGGTACATGTGCATGAAGAAACTCCATACAGATGGATCATTTGGACTCACTTGATTTTGAATCACTTGAGACATGCAAGTCATACCACATGGGCAAGATGACTGAAAGGCCTCGTTTTCAGTAAGATGGAACAAGAAAGCAATTTGTTGGAAGTAATACATTTTAATGTGTGCAGTCCAATGAGTGCTGAGCCACGTAGTGGATATCGTTATGTTCTTACTTCACAAATGATTTGAGTAGATGCTGAGTATATCTACTTGATGAAACACAAGTCTGAATTATTGAAAGGTTCAAGTAATTTCAGAGTGAAGTTGAAGATCGTCATGACAAGATATGAATTTTGTATACAATTAATACATTGTGGAAATTGTTTCACAATTAATACCGTCTGGAACACCATAGTGTGATGGTGTGTCAGAACATCATAGCTGCACCCTATTGGATATGGTGCATACCATGATGTGTCTTATCGAATTACCACTATCGTTTATGGGTTAGGCATTAGAGACAACCGCATTAAATTTAAATAGGGCACCACGTAATTATGCTGAGATGACACCGTATGAACTATGGTTTAGAGAAACCTAAGCTGTCACTTCTTCAAAGTTTGGGGATGTGACGCTTGTGTGAAAGTTTTGCCTGATAAGCTCGAACCCAAAGCGGATAAAATGCATCTTCATAGGACACCCAAAAACAGTTGGGTATACCTCCTAATTCAGATCCAAAAGCAAAAGTGATTGTTTTCCACAAACGGGTCCTTTCTCGAGGAAAAGTTTCTCTTGAAAGAATTGAGTGGGAGGATGGTGGAGACTTGATGAGGTTATTGAACCATCACTTCAACTAGTGTGTAGCAGGGCACAGGAAGTTGTTCCTATGGAGCCTACACCAATTGAAGTGGAACCTAATGATAGTGATCATGAAACTTCAGATCAAGTCACTACCAAACCTTGTAGGTCGACAAGGATGCGTACTACTTCAGAGTGGTACGTAATCCTATCTCAGAGGTCATATTGCTAGACAACAATGAACCTACGAGCTATGGAGAAGGGATGGTGGGCCCAGATTCCGACGAATGGCTCGAGGCCATATAATCCGAGAGAGGATCCATGTATGAAAACCAAGTATAGACTTTGGAAGAACTACTCGATGGTCGTAAGGCTGTTGAGTACACATGGATTTTAAAAGGAAGACAAACAATGATGGTAAGTGTCACCATTAAGAAAGCTCGACTTGTCGCTAAGATGTTTTCCGACAAGTTCAAGGAGTTGACTACGATGAGACTTTCTCACTCGTAGCGATGCTAAGAGTCTCTTGGAATTATATTAGCAGTTACTGCATTATTTATGAAATCTTGCAGATAGGATGTCAAAAAACATTGTTTCCTCGACGATTTTCTTGAGGAAAGGTTGTATGTGATACAACCAGAAGGTTCTGACAATCCTGAAAGAAGCTAACAAGTATGCAAAGCTCCAGCAATCCTTCTAAGGACTAGAGTAAGCATCTCGGAGTTGGAATATACGCTTTGATGAGATGATCAAAGATTTTGGGTTTATACAAAGTTTATGAGAAACTTGTATTTCCAAAGAAGTGAGTGGGAGCACTATAAAATTTCTGATGAGTATATGTTGTTGACATATTGTTGATCAGAAATGATGTAGAATTTCTAGAAAGCATATAGGGTTATTTGAAAAATGATTTTCGATGGAAAACCTGGATTAAGCTACTTGAATATTGAGCATCAAGATATATAAGAATAGATCAAAATGCTTAATAGTACTTTCAAATGAACATATATCGTGAGATGATTTTGAAGGAGTTCAAAATAGATCGGCAAAGAAGGAGTTCTTGGTTGTAAGGTGTGAGTATTGAGTAAGACTCAAGACCTGATCACGGTAGAAGAGAGAGAAAGGATGAAGGTCGTCCCCTATGCTTTAGACGTAGGCTCGACAATATGCTATGTTGTGTACCGCACCTGAAGTGTGCCTTGCCATGAGTCAGTCAAGGGGTACAAGTGTGATCCAGGAATGCATCATAGAACAACGGTCAAGGTTATCCTTAGTAACTAGTGGACTAAGCAATTTTCTCGATAATGGAGGTGGTAAAAGAGTTCGTCGTAAAGGGTTACACCGATGCAAACTTTGACACTAATCCGGATGACTCTGAGTAGTAAACCGGATTCGTATAGTAGAGCAGTTATTTGGAATAGTTCCAAATAGCGCGTGGTAGCTGCATCTAGGAGATGACATAGAGATTTGTAAAGTGCACATGGATCTGAAAGATTCAGACCCGTTGACTAATAACCTCTCTCACAAGAGAGATATGATCAAACCCAATGGGTGTTGGATTCATTACAATCACATAGTGATGAGAACTAGATTATTGACTCTAGTGCAAGTGGGAGACTGTTGGAAATATGCCCTAGAGGCAATAATAAAATGGTTATTATTATATTTCCTTGTTCATGATAATTGTCTATTGTTCATGCTATAATTGTATTAACTGGAAACCGTAGTACATGTGTGAACACATAGACCACAACATGTCCCTAGTGAGCCTCTAGTTGATCAATGGATGGTTATGGTTTCCTGACCATGGACATTGGATGTCATCGATAACGGGATCACATCATTAGGAGAATGATGTGATGGACAAGACCCAATCCTAAGCATAGCACAAGATCGTGTAGTTCTTTTGCTAGAGCTTTTCTAATGTCAAGTATCATTTCCTTAGGCCATGAGATTGTGCAACTCCCTGATGCCGTAGGAATGCTTTGGGTGTACCAAACGTCAGAACGTAACTGGGTGGCTATAAAGGAGCACTACAGGTATCTCCGAAAGTGTCTGTTGGGTTGGCACGAATCGAGACTGGGATTTGTCACTCCGTATGACGGAGAGGTATCTCTGGGCCCACTCGGTAATGCATCATCATAATGAGCTCAATGTGACTAAGTAGTTAGTCACGGGATCATGCATTATGGAATGAGTAAAGTGACTTGCCGTTAACGAGATTGAACGAGGTATTGGGATACCGACGATCGAATCTCGGCCAAGTAACGTACCGATTGACAAAGGGAATTGTATACGGGATTGCATGAATCCTTGACATCGTGATTCATCCGATGAGATCATCGTGGAACAAGTGGGAGCCAACATGGGTATCCAGATCCCGCTATTGGTTATTGGCCAGAGAGGTGTCTCGGTCATGTCTGCATGATTCCCGAGCCCGTATGGTCTACACACTTAAGGTTCGATGACGCTAGAGTTGTTATGGGAATTAGTGTGCAGTTACCGAATGTTGTTCGGAGTCCCGAATGAGATCCCGGACGTCACAAGGAGTTCCAGAATGGTCCGTAGGTAAAGATTTATATATGGGACGTCCAATTTTGGCCACCAGAAAATGTTCGGGATTTTTTGGTATTGTACCAGGAAGGTTCTAGAAGGTTCCGGAGTGGGGCCCACCTGCATGGGGGGACCCACATGAACGTTGGTAGTCAGGGCAAGGCCCCACACCCCTGGTCAAGGTGCACCAAGATCCCCCCTTATAAGGAATAATATCATATCCCGAAGGGATAAGATCAAGATCCGTAAAAGGGGGGATAACAATCGGTGGGGAAGGAAATGATGGGATTTCTTTCCTCCCACCTTTGCCAACGCCCCAATGGACTTGGAGGGCAATAAACCAGCCCCCTCCACCCCTATATATAGTGGGGAGGCGCATGGAAGCTTCAACCCTTCCCCTGGCGCAGCCCTCTCCCTCCCCAACACCTCCTCCTCTGTAGTAGTGCTTGGCGAAGCTCTGCCAGAGAACTGCAAGCTCCACCACCATGCCGTCATGCTGCCGGAGCTCTCCCTCAACTTCTCCTCTCCCCTTGCTAGATCAAGAAGGCGGATACGTCCCTGGGCTGTAAGTGTGTTGAACGCGGAGGCACCGTTGTTCGGTGCTTAGATCGGATTCGGCCGCGATCTGAATCGCTTACTGAATGACTCCACCGACCGCGTTCTTGCAATGCTTCCGCATCACGATCTTCAAGGGTATGAAGATGCACTCCCCTCTCTCTCGTTGCTAGTTACTCCATAGATTGATCTTGGTGATGCGTAGAAAAATTTGAATTTCTGCTACATTCCCCAACAACCTCATGGAGCTCAGCTGACGTGAGCCATGACGACCAAGGCCAGGCGGGCGCCAGGCGGGTGCAGAGCACAGGTTTCCTCTTTGGTTCAAAGGAGGCAAGCCACAGGCGCAGAGTCCCGAGGAACTAGACAAAGGTTTCCATTCTGGTGCAACGAGACCAAGACCGCCAGGACGACAGGACGGAGGTCATCGACGAGCCCACCGCTGCGTCACGATCAGAGGCTTTTCGCAGGCGAAGAATACTTTTGTTAGGATAGACTATACTACTTGTCCCCTTTCAAATCCGGTCGTTGTGGGATTCCTTCCCGCCCATATTTGGGAAGAGGACCAAGGCTGCTATAAATAGGACTAGCCACCACCATAGAAGGGGGTGATGAGAAGAAGTAGAACTATCATACGCCACACCAGCTCAGGAATACCTCACATCCTGAGGCTTGTTCATCCATTGTACTAGCTCATCCTTAGCCTTCGAGGAAATCCACCAAAACGCTGGAGTAGGGTATTACACCACAACAGTGGCCCGAACCAAGATAAAAAATGTTGTGTCTCTTTGCCCCTTTGATCTTGATGCGCTAGGCTTAGGAGGATCGCGAGTAGGCAGGCTGGGTAGGTTGAGATCTCCGCACGCACCCCAGAGTTCGAACCTCTCGAGGGTTTGCGGATCCCATAATCCGACAGCAGCTGAGGCAAGGCCTATACAATTGGGTGGCTGCTGGGAAGGGCTCGACAGCTGCGCCTTATGGGTAGAACTTGTGGAGATGCTCATTATTCGATGAGTTTTGCAATTGAATGCCATCTCTGGTCTCCAGATGAACTGCCCCAGGTCTGGTGACTCATACTACCCGGTAAGGGCCTTCCCACTTTGGTGTCAACTTGTTTGTACCCTTGGCCGACTAAACGCGCCTAAGGATAAGGTAGCCTTCCTCAAAACACTAGGCATGAACCATGCGGCTATGATAGCAACGCAAGGCTTGCTGATAGCATGCAGCATGTCAGGACCCCGACTCAATGGCATACCGATCTAGCATGTAACACCTCATATCACTTTGCGGCCTCACACACGGCATTCCCAGGGGTGTCGCCTTTCTAGGCCCGGGACCGTTTGCGCCTTTTGGCACACGTATATGATAATGTCACTAGCATCCATATGACAAGGAGCACGGGCTGACATGTCTAGTCGTGAACACAAAGTGGCACTAACTTACAGGGACATGCATACATGACCCAACAACGAACGTGTCAGTCATCAGCGAGTGAATCCAGGCTGTAGCAACTGGGCTAGCAGGACTCCGGTAGACACCGCATAACATTTCCCCAAAGGGACAGACACATGAACGAATAAGGACACATGCCGACCAGCCTAAGTGTTCCGGAGAAGTAGCAAGCTACCAAGGCTTAGTGGAAGCACTAGGAGACATTTCCTGGTAAGAGAGGCTACCAAGGATAAACAACCAGATAGTCAGATCCCACACATACCAAGCATTTCAATAACATACACACAATATGCTAGATATGTGCAAATACAACATGGCATCACAACATGACTCTACAACTCAAATATTTGATTCAATAGGCTCCGAGGAGCGAGATATTACAAACATGGGTCTCATGACCCAACATTCAGAGCACACAAGTCAAAGCACAAGCGGAAGCTTAACATGTCTGAGTACAGACATCTACAAATGAAAAGGCTGAGAAGCCTGACTATCTACCAGATCCTGCCGAGGGCACAAGATCGTAGCTGAGCTAATGATCTAAACGTCGAAGTCCACGTGGAACTACTAGCGAGACTGAAGTCTCTCTGCAAAAACATAAATTAAGCAAACGCTAGTACAAATGTACCCAACAATACTTACATCAGAACTAACTACATATGCATCATTATCAACAAAGGGGTGGTGGGGTTTAACTGCAGTAAGCCAGCTTTGACTCGGTGGCTATCCTGAACTACAACTGCAAGTAACTCTTTTGAGGTGACGCACACGAGTCCACATATTCACCATATCAATACACCACTATGGATCCGCTCCCGTCTCCTTACGAGAACGCCGTCCATAGCACTCACACTTATCTTGCGTATTTTAGAGTATCCACTTTCAGTTGTCTATGAACTGTATAGGCATCCCAGAGGTCCTTTACCGTGGACGCGGCTATTCGAATAGATCATATTAACCCTGGAGGGGTGTACTTCTTCACACACACTCTCGCCACTTACCACCATGTACATGTCGTGTATCTCAGCCACCTTCAAGCAGAAGCCTGGCGAGGGAGTCGGCGACGACCTCACTAACCACACAAGTCTCTAGTCCAGGTTTATTGCCTATTCGGTTTCCATCCGCAAGGAGATCCGGCCGGGGTGTCGCTCACGGCCCCAAATGATGTGAGCAGGGTTCCCAGGCCCACCATCCGGGTGCCACTTGGTACACCGTGCCACTGTGCCTAGTCCGTCCCAAGCCCACCTGTATCGGGTGCCACTTGGTAGACAACTAACACTACCTACAAACACCAGAAACTAGTTGCAACTCCTGGACAGAGATCGAGTTGATTAATAAGTCGAGAGGGGCACTTAAGCATTCCAATGTGTGGTAGTAGCTGTTCATGGCTCACAAACACAGAACTCAATTCCTGAGGACGGCTTCAATGAGATAACCCACCATGTACTCCTACATGGTCTCTCACCGCTACCTTTACCCAATCGTGTTCACACACTTAGCTCACACACAGTAGGACATGTTCACACACCTCCAATTCATCCCCGATGAATCAGACCTAACTCCACTGTAAGAAGTAGCAGGCATGACAAACAAGCATGAATGAGTAGGCACATCAGGGATCAAACAACTCCTACTCATGCTAGTGGGTTTCATCTATTTACTGTGGCAATGACAGGTCATGCAGAGGAAAGGGGTTCAGCTACCGCAACATGTAACAGTTGAATCGTTGTTGTCCTAATGCAGTAAAAGAGAGCAGGAGTGAGAGAGCGGGATTGTATCAGAATGAAAAGGGTTTTTTGCTTGCCTGGCACTTCTGAAGATAATATAGTTCTCCATCGGTGTCATCGAATAATCGTCGGAACCACGTTTACTAAGAGGGGACAAACACCGGCAACAAAGAAAGAACACAGGATCAATGCAATGCACAATATGATGCATGATCATGACATGGAAATATGCTTGTGTTTGAGCTAATGCAACTAGAAACCAGATTAAATGAAGTTGGTTTGAACCAAGGGTTCAAATTCAAACTCCATATGTGCTTATTTAAATGTCAGTTATGCAAATTGCCATATACAGCAACCTTAGGTTGTTCAAACATTCATGCAAATGCCATAAATAGATTCCTTGAATTTTTTTGATAATTTTTCATATATAACTTACTTCATTTGGAGCTATAGATTAATTTCTCTCATTTTTCAAAGTTTTGGATATTTTCTGAATTAAACAAATCATTTAAGAGTTATTTAAACTCCAAAAAAGGATTACTGCGTCCGCCTGACATCATCATGACGTCAGTAGGTCAACGGGGCACGGTCCGGGTCAAACCTAACCAGTGGGACCCACTGGTCAGTGACCCTGTGACATTTAGGGTCACAGACAGGAGGGTCCGGTCAACGGCCACGTCAGCGAGGTCAACGCCGATGCGTGGGGCCACTGTGTTTAGATTAAACTTAAACTATTTTTGTTAGATGGTTAGTTAGGCAGTGGGGCCCACAGGTCAGTGAGCCAGGGGGGTAGTTAGTGGGTCAATTAGTCGCTAATGACGTGTCTACGTCATCCAAAACGGGGGTTAGTCGGCGGTGCTAATCAGGACACGGCGGGGTTGCCCGTCCGGCCAACTCCGGCGACAAGAGGTCACGCGGCCGGGCGCGTTGGAATGCTCACAGCAGGGCGCATCCGATGGTGGTGGTGGCTGGACCTGGGGTGTTCTGTGGCGGCGGCGACAAGTTGGGCAGTGGCCGGAGTTTGGGTGTGCACAGGGTTGCGGCTACGGTGCGGGGCAGGCCTAACGGGCGGGCGATTCGAGCTCCTGGAGACTCCCTGAGTGTGTTGACGTGCTCGAAGGCGAGCTTGCGTGGCCGTAGCCGCGGTGGCGGCATGGCCGGCGGCGAGGAGCTATCGCCTCTGGTGAAACTAGGGCTACGCGATGCAAAAGAGGCGGGGAAGAGAGGGGTTCGGAGCGGGAGCTCACAGCGATGCCGAAGAGGAGGTCAGCAAGCCCTGGGAGGTCCTGGTGGTGCTGAATCGACCGGAGGAGAGCTCGGGTGCCTGAGGTTGAAGACGAGGCAGAAACGTCGTTGCGGTGCTCCCGCGGTCGAACGGACTAGTGTAGACGGTGAAGGAGACGACGCCGGTCCTTGTGGATGCTTCGGCAAGGCGAGGGGTGGACGGTGGCCACGGTGGTTCTCGTCGGCGGCGGTGGGCGCATTCGGTGAGGAGAATAGAGGAGGGGGAGAGCGTTCGGGGGAAAGAGAGGGAGAGCCAGACGGCTCTGGGGTCACGTGGCATCGTCCGGACTCGTCGAGGAGGAGCCAGGCAGGCATTGAGGGAGGAGGTGGCCGGGCGCGTGCCGGTGCGCGGTGGCCACACGCCTCGCGTCCTTTTGGCGTGAGGTGGGAGACGGTGGCGGCTCTGGTGGTCTGGGCCAGGTAAGTGGGCCACCAGGTGGGCTGCGCAGGTAACCTCAGGTGGGTTTTCTCTCTCTCTCTCTCTCTCTCTTTTTCTAATTCTTTTCTGTTTTTCTATTTCTTCTATAGTGTTAGGGCTTTATTACAAATACTTAGGCATACTCAAAAATCATGAAATTTGCTCAAGCCCACTGTTTGGAATATATCCAACAATAAACATTTAAGTTTATGATTATTTGGACATTGAAATATTTATAACATTTAAATGTCCAAGTGCAAATAGAGTATGATTTAATTCAGAGCCCAAATAGATCATGGAAAAATGTGCATCACCTCTGGTTACTGTTTACAGCATTTTCCATAAATGATGAACATTTTTGAAAGCCATTTGGATTTTCTGAATATATTTTACAACAAGGCTCAGTGGAAGCACTAGGAGACATTTCCCGGTAAGAGAGGCTACCATGGATAAACAACCAGATAGTCAGATCCCACACATACCAAGCATTTCAATAACATACACACAATATGCTCGATATGTGCAAATACAACATGGCATCACAACATGACTCTATAACTCAAATATTTCATTCAATAGCCTCAGAGGAGCGAGATATTACAAACATGGGTCTCATGACCCAACATTCAGAGCACACAAGTCAAAGCACAAGCGGAAGCTTAACATGTCTGAGCACAAACATCTACAAATGAAAAGGCTGAGAAGCCTGACTATCTACCAGATCATGCCGAGGGCACAAGATCGTAGCTGAGGTAACAAGCTAAACATCGAAGTCCACGTGGAACTACTAGCGAGACTGAACTCTCTCTGCAAAAACATAAGTTAAGCAAACGTGAGTACAAATGTACCCAGCAAGACTTACATCAGAACTAACTACATATGCATCATTATCAACAAAGGGGTGGTGGGGTTTAACTGCAGCAAGCCAGCTTTGACTTGGTAGCTATCTTGAACTACAACTGCAAGTAACTCATTTGAGGTGGCGCACATGAGTCCACATATTCACCATATCAATACACCACTATGGATCCGCTCCCGTCTACCTACGAGAACGCCGTACACAGCACTCACGCTTATCTTGCGTATTTTAGAGTATCCACTTTCACTTGTCGATGAACTGTATAGGCAACCCAGAGGTCCTTTACCACGGACGCGGCTATTCGAATAGATCATATTAACCCTGCAGGGGTGTACTTCTTCACACACGCTTTCGCCACTTACCACCATGTACACGTCGTGTATCTCGGCAACCTTCAAGCGGAAGCCCAGCGAGGGTGTCGGCCACGACCTGACTAACCACACAAGTCTCTAGTCCAGGCTTATCACCTATTCAGGTTCCATCCACAAGGAGATCCGGCCGGGGTGTCGCTCACGACCCCAAATAATGTGAGCATGGTTCCCAAGGCCACCATCCAGGTGCCACTTGGTACACCGTGCCACTGTGCCTAGTCTGTCCCCAGCCCACCTGTACCGGGTGCCACTTGGTACGCTACTAACACTAACTACAAACACTAGAAACTAGTTGCAACTCCTGGATAGAGATCGAGTTGATTAATAAGTCGAGAGGGCACTTAAGCATTCCAATGTGTAGTAGTAGTTGTTCATGGATCACAAACACAGAACTCAGTTCACGAGGACGGCTTCAATGAGACAACCCACCATGTACTCCTACATGGCCTCTCACCGCTACCTTTACCAAATCGTGTTCACACACTTACTCACACATAGTAGGACATGTTCACACACCTCCAATCATCCCCGATGAATCAGACCTGACTCAACTCTATGTAGTAGCAGGCATGACAAACTAGCATGAATGAGGAGGCACATCAGGGCTCAAACAACTCCTACTCATGCTAGTGTGTTTCATCTATTTACTGTGGCAATGACAGGTCATGCAGAGGAAAGGGGTTCAGCTACCGCGGCATGTAACAGTTGAATCGTTGTTGTCCTAATGTAGTAAAAGAGAGCAGGAGCGAGAGAGTGGGATTGTATCGGAATGAACAAGGGGGTTTTGCTTGCCTGGCACTTCTGAAGATAATATAGTTCTCCATCGGTGTCATCGAATAATCGTCGGGACCACGTTTACTGAGAGGGGACAAACACCTGCAACAGAGAAAGAACACACGATCAATGCAATGCACAATATGATGCATGATCATGACATGGCAATATGCTTGTGTTTGAGCTAATGCAATGAGAAACCAGATTAAATGAAGTTGGTTTGAACCAAGGGTTCAAATTCAAACTCCATATGTGCTTATTTAAATGTCAATTATGCAAATTGCCATATACAGCAACCTTAGGTTGTTCAAACATGCATGCAAATGCCATAAATATATTCCTTGAATTTTTCTGATAAATTTTCATATATAACTTATTTCATTTGGAGCTATAGATTAATTTCTATGATTTTTCAAAGTTTTGGATATTTTCTGAATCAAACAAATCATTTAAGATTTAATTAAACTCCAAAAAAGGATTACTTCATCAGCCTGACATCATCATGACATTAGCAGGTCAACGGGGGACGGTCCAGGTCAAACCTGACTAGTGGGACCCACTGGTCAGTGACCCTGTGACATTTAGTGTCACAAACAGGTCGGTCCGGTCAACGGCCACGTCAGTGAGGTCAATGCCGATGCGTGGGGCCACTGTGTTTAGATTAAACTTAAACTATTTTTGTTAGCTGGTTAGTTAGGAAGTGGGGTCCGCATGTCAGCGAGCCAGAGGGTTAGTTAGCGGGTCAATTAGCCGCTAAAGACATGTCCACGTCATCCAAAACGGCGGTTAGCCGCCGGTGCTAATCGGGACATGGCGGGGCTGCCGTCCGGCCAACTCCGGCGACAAGAGGTCATGCGGCCGGGCGCGTTGGAACGCCCGCAGCAGGGCGCATCTAATGGTGGTGGTGGCTGGACCTGGGGCGGTCTGTGGCGGCGGCGGCGGCAAGTTGGGCAGCGGCCGGAGTTCGGGTGTACACAGGGTTGCGGCTACGGTGCGGGGAAGGCCTAACGGGTGGGTGATTCGAGCTCCTGGAGACTCCCTGAGTGCGTTGACGTGCTCGGAGGCGAGCTTGCGCGGCCGTAGCCATGGTGGCGGCATGGCAGCCGGCGAGGAGCTATCGGCTCCGGTGAAACTAGGGCTACGCGGTGCAAAAGAGGCGGGGAAGAGAGCGGTTTGGAGCGGGAGCTCACAGCGATGCCGAAGAGGAGGTCAGCAAGCCCGGGGAGGTCCTGGCGGTGCCGAACCGACCGAAGGCGAGCTCGGGTGCCTGAGGTTGAAGACGAGGCAGAAACGTCGCCGCGGTGCTCCCGTGGTCGAACGGACTGGTGTAGACGATGAAGGAGACGACGCCGGTCCTTCTAGATGCTTCGACAAGGCGAGGGGTGGACGGTGGGCACGGTGGTTCTCGTCGGCGGCGGCGGGCGCGTTCGATGAGGAGAACAGAGGAGGGGATGAGCGTTCGAGGGAGAGAGAGGGAGAGCCAGACGGCTCTGGGGGTCACGTGGCATCGTCCAGATGCGTCGAGGAGGAGCCAGGCAGGCAATGAGGGAGGAGTGGGCCGGGTGCATGCCGGTGCGCGGTGGCCACATGCCTCGCGTCCTTCTAGCATGAGGTGGGAGACGGTGGTGGCTCTGGGTGGCTGGGCCAGGTAAGTGGGCCACCAGGTAGGCTACGCAGGTAACCTCTGGTGTGTTTTTCTCTCTCTCTCTCTCTCTCTCTTTCTAATTCTTTTCTGTTTTTCTATTTCTTCTGTAGTGTTAGGGCTTTATTAAAACTACTTAGGCATACTCAAAAATCATGAAACTTGCTCAAGCCCACTGTTTGGAATATATCCAACAGTAAATATTTATGTTTATGATTATTTGGACATTTAAAATATTTATAGCATTTAAATGTCCAAATGCAAATAGAGTATTATTTAATTGAGAGCCCAAATAGATCATGGAAAAATGTGCACCACCTCTGGTTATTGTTTACAACATTTTCCATAAATTATTAACATTTTAAAGCCATTTGGATATACTGAAAATATTTTAGGTGAACCTAGTGAATTCCTTTGATGCCAGGGGTTTAGGCAATCCCCATTTCAAGTTTCAAACAAATATAGACATGATGCATGGATGCTTATAAAACTAATTGCAATCAAACTCTAAGGCTGTGACACGGCATACCTAGCAGCCCGGAGCCGGTTCTCCTCAAGTAGCATAGCGTCATCACGCTAGTGCTGATCTTGTGCTACTTCAATGTAGGCAAGAATATGAGGCGACCCGTAAATGAGTTCCATGTGGATAACTGCTTCCGCCCCATAGACCAGGGAAACGGAAGTCTACCCGGTAGCTCGTTTTGGTGTCGTTCTGAGGGACCAGAGGACTACCGGCAGCTCATCGATCCACTGCATGTCGTGCTTCCACAGCATATCAAAGGTTCTTGTTTTGATGCCCCGCAGCATTTCAGCGTTCGCCCTCTTAGCTTGCCCATTGCTTCTGCGGTGTGTGATAGAGGCAAATGAGAACTTGCTTCCGAGGGTGCGAACATATTGCATGAAGGCACGGCTCGATAACTGGTGCTGTTGTCCGTAATGATCCTTGCTAGAACTCCAAAATGACACACCAGTTCTTTCAAGAAGTTGATAGCTTATTGAGCAGTCACCTTTATCACAGGAGTCACTTCCGGTGGCTTTGTAAACTTGTCAATGGCAACGAACAAGAATTCAGATCCCCCTATAGCTCGGGGGAAAGGGCCGAGGATATCGAGCCCCCAGACCGTAAATGGCCATGATAAACAGATTGTCTGAAGAGCTTGGGCAGGCAGGTAGGAATGGAACTAGCATGTTTCACATTTCGTGGCTAGCTCGACCGCATCTTGGAGGGCTGTGGGCCAATAGAATCATTGATGAATGCTTTCCCAACTAATGCCCCTGATGCAATGTGGGAGCCGCACATGCCTCTGTGTATCTTAGCCAGTAGTTCCTTTCCTTCTTCCCGGCAGATGCACTTCAATTTCACACCATTGGGCCTCCTTCTGTACAAAGTGTCATCGACAAACTGGTACATACTGGACCATCTGGGCTACTCTTTCAGCCTCAGCTTGGTCATTGGGGAGTTCCCTAGTTTGGAGAAAGTGGACTATGTTCCTTGCCCAAGTTGGAGCCTGGGGCTCGGCAACGAGGACTAGCGGCACCTCCTCAACTACGGGGGCACACTCCTCATCTGCGAGGACCATGGTCCCAGCGGGAGGGTGCGGGCCGACAAGTTGTGAGTTTCCAGCAGGGTCCCTGCCAGGAGCACGAGGCTCTATCAGGAGAGGCTTACTGGAGTCCATCTTTCTCCTCTTCCGGGCCATTGTTGTTGGGGATGCGGAGGGCTGAGTAAGATGGAGAACAAAAGTTCCTGGTTCTACATGAAGCTTTTGCGCAGCACACTTTGACAGATGATTAGCTATACTATTTTTTGCACGGGGTACGTGCTCTGTTTGCAATCCGTCAAAGTGCTCCTCCAATCATCTCACTTCCTCAACGTATGCCTCCATCAAAGGACTTTGGTAAGCCTTGTTGACATGTCACACCACAAGCTGTGAATCTCCTCGAATAATCAGCTCCCTGATTCCCAATTCTGCAGCAATCCCGAGAGCGGCAAGGAGCCCTTCATACTTTGCTGTACCGTTGGTTGCCTCTTCCCAGGAAAAATGCATTTGGACGACGTACTTCAGGTGCTCCCTTGAGGGTGCGACAAGAAGCACACCAGCACCTGCACCTTGTAGAGAAAAGGCACCATGAAAATACATAATCCATTCTTGGGGCGCTTCCTTGCCGGGGATAACTATTTTGTCACTTCCTCATCAGGGGTTGACGTCCATTCGGCAATAAATATTGCCAATGCCCTGCTTTGAAATGTTGATGTGCTCTCAAACTTCAGACCAAAACTGGACAACTTCAAAGCCCACTCCACTATTCTGCCTGTAGCCTTAGGGTTTCGGAGTATCCTTTGCAACAGAAAGCGAGCGACAACCGTGATATCATGGGCTTGGAAGTAGTGGCGCAGTTTCCTTGAGGCCATAATGAGGCCAAAGATCAACTTTTGCACGCCAGATTACCTTGATCGAGCCCCCTCTAATAAGGAACTGACAAATTACACTGGGCGCTGCACCACTTTCTTCCTTGTCATGTCCTTGGGGTTGTCATCACTGTCGTGCTTACTTCTGTCTTGATCCTTATCTGACTCTGTCGGTCATTGCTCACTCTCTGCCTCGTCCACTTCCCGTTGTGCCACCAAGGATGCACTAACAACTTGGTTGGTTGCCGCTAAGTATAGCAACAACGACTCTTGTGGTTTGGGAGCAACCAAGGTGGGCACAGAAGATAAGTGGGCCTTCAAGTCTTGTAGCGCCGCATCTGCTTCTGGAGTCCACTTCATGGGTCCTGCCTTTTTCAAGATTTTGAAGAACGACTGGGCGCGCTCGGCAGGCATGGAAATGAATCTACTTAGCGCAGCAACGCACCCTTTCAGACACCTCACATCCTTAATTGTCCTTGGCACTTGAATCTGCTCGATGGCTTTGATCTTGTCAGGATTGTCTTGGATCCACCGATGGGACAGAAAGAACCAAAGTAGCTTGCCGGAGGGAACGCCACACACTTCTTTGGGCTGAGCTTTAAGTTGATCTTGCACAGATTTGCAAATGTCTCCTCCAAATCCTGGATAAGAGTTGCTCTGTCCTTGGTTTTGACAACAGTGTCATCCATATAAGCGTCAATGTTTCTGTGCTCGAAACCAATCTGGACTGCCCTTGCAAAAGTAGACCCGCCACTCTTTAATATGAATGGCATGCAGATAAAACAGTATGTACCACATGGGGTGATGAACGAGGTCTTTTCTTCGACTTCCTTGGACATGAAGATCTGATGATATCCAGAGTATGCATCCAGGAAGGAAAGCAAATCACATCCTGAAGTGGAATCCACAATCTGATCGATGCGCAGCAAGGGAAATGGGTCCTTCGGGCAAGCCTTGTTGAGATCTGTGAAATCTATGCAAAGCCTCCATTTCTCGTTGGCCTTCCGGACTACTGCTGGATTTGCTAGCCAAGTAGGATGTAGTACTCCTCTAACCAAACTAGCAGCTTCAAGCTTCTTGATCTCTTCTGCAATAAACTGCTACTTCTCCAAGGCCTGCTTCCGGACTCTCTGCTTGACAGGTCTAGCGTGTGGGCAGACAGCAAGGTGGTGCTCGATTACCTCCCTGGGAACACCGGGGATATCATATGGTTGCCAGGAAAACACATCGATATTCACCCACAGAAAGGCAATGAGCGCCCTTTCCTATTTGTCATCAATGCTGGCACCGATGGTAAAGGTACCATCAATGCTAGCCAACCCTACCAGTACCTTCTTCACTTATGGAGCGGTAACCTTGGTCCTCTTGCTGTTGGAACTCCCCGACAAATCATCAAAATGCACAGTGCACTTCGAAGAGGTACGCTACCCGAATTCTTTCCCATCGTCCTACTACCCTTCTTCTTTCCTCTGCTTTCCTTCCCGGGAACTGCTGCTGCCGTTGCCTCTGTTGCGACCGCATCCTGGTACATCTTGTCCACGCAAATAATAGCATCCTTCTCATCTAATGGGATGGATATGATTCCAAGTGGCCCAGGCATCTCCAAGGTATTGTAGGCATAGTGGGATACCTCCATGAATTTGGCCAGGGCTGGTTGTCCATGGATCCTATTGTATGACAAGGGGAGGTCGACCACTTAAAAACCAATCTTTTTTGTCTAATAGTTCAACTCCCCTCCAATTGTCACATGCAACGTGATCTTTCCCTTAGGATGACTCCTGCTGGGAATAACTCCTTGAAACATGGTGGTGTCCTCTAACTCCTCTTTTGCTATCTGAAGCCTGCTGATAACCTCTGGGAAAATTAGATTCAACCCGGCCCCGCCGTCCACCAATATCTTAGTGACCTTGAGGTTGCGAATTGTCTGAGAGAACAACAATGGCAAACACCCTACCATAGTGGTACAGTCAGGATGATCATGTTTGTCAAAGATGATGTGTGTGCGTGACCATTTGAGTGGTTTCTGGGCCCCTAGTGTTGGCTCCATGACATTGACCTCACGCGCCCACCGTTTGAGTTGGCGGTGAGAGGTGTGCAAGGATGCACCCCCATCAATGCACAGGGCATCAGTTGACTTCTGAAACTCTTTCTCACTGGTTTCCTCTTCAATCCCTCCATCACACTCATTATCACAAACTTCCTTCTTTTGACCTCTAGCGGGTTTACATTTGCGGGGGCCATTTGCTTCACTGCCTCGACCCTTACCGCTAGTGACATTCTAAACCTTTTCCTTGTCAAGCTTCTCGTACTCAGCTCTTTGCCTCTTGACAAGCTGCTTGATGACCCACAAGTATAGGGGATCTATCATAGTCCTTTCGATAAGTAAGAGTGTCGAACCCAACGAGGAGCAGAAGGAAATGATAAGCGGTTTTCAACAAGGTATTCTCTGCAAGTACTGAAATGAGTGGTAACAAATAGTTTTTTGATAAGATAAATTATAACGAGCAACATGTAACAAAAGTAAATAAAGTATAGCAAGGTGGCCCAATCCTTTTTGTAGCAAAGGACAAGCCTGGACAAACTCTTATAATAGAAAAAAGCGCTCCCGAGGACACACGGGAATATCGTCAAGCTAGTTTTCATCATGATCATATGATTCGCGTTCAGTACTTTGATGAAGTGTTATGTAGTCGACGTTCACATAACACCACTAGATGTTAGACAACATACATCTTATCAAGATATCGAACGAATAACAAATTCACATGACTACTAATAGCAAGACTTCTCCCTTGTCCTCAGGAACAAACGTAACTACTCACGAAGCATATTCATGTTCATAATCAGAGGGGTAATAATATGCATAAAGGATCCGAACATATGATCTTCCACCAAATAAACCAACTAGCATCAACTACAAGGAGTAATCAACACTACTAGCAACCTACTAGCACCAATGCCGGACTTGGAGACAAGAATTGGATACAAGAGATGAACTAGGGTTTGGAGATGAGATGGTGTTGGTGAAGATGTTGATGGAGATTGCCCTCTCCCGATGAGAGGAGCGTTGGTGATGATGATGGTGATGATTTCCCCCTCCCGGAGGGAAGTGTCCCCGACAGAACAGCTCTGCCGGAGCCCTAGATTGGTTCCGCCAAGGTTCCGCCTCGTGGCGGCGGAGTCTCGTCCCGAAAGGTTGCCTTCTATTTTTTCTCATCGAAAGACTTCATATAGGAGAAGATGGGTGTCGGAGAGCCACCAGGGGGCCCACGAGATAGGGGGCGTGCCCAGGGGGCGCCCCCCACCCTTGTGAGCAGGGTGTGGGCCCCCTGGCCTTCATATTTGGCGATGATTTTTCTTTATTTATTTTAAGGTATTCCGTGGAGTTTCAGGACTTTTGGAGTTGCGCAGAATAGGCCTCCAATATTTGCTCCTTTTCCAGCCCAGAATTCCAGCTCCCGGCATTGTCCCTCTTCATGTAAACCTTTTAAAATAATTGAGAATAGCCATAAGTATTGTGACATAAAGTGAAATAATAGCCCATAATGCAATAAATATTGATATAAAAGCACGATGCAAAATGGACGTATCAACTCCCCCAAGCTTAGAACTCGCTTGTCCTCAAGCGAAAAGCCGATAACAATAAATATGTCCTCATGTTTAGAGGTAGAGGCGTCGATAAAAGTAAAATACAGACATGAAGGCATCATGATTATTTCCATTACAGCAACATAAATATATTTTGTCATATGATTACTCATGTTCAAGTGATGATCTTTTCTGTCACGCCCAATATGCGACCCTATCCAAAAGGAACTCGAAGGTCCCACCAAAGGATAGACCCGCATATTGAAACGCTTTTGCAAGGTGGATATCATTACATCAACATTACATAATAGATGTGGATACATACAAAAGGCATACAATGCCACATGAATACAACATCACAATACATAAGAGCATCATCCGGCTACGGATGAAACACAAACAGAAACTCAAACAACATCCACCCTGCTAGCCCAGGCTGCCGACCTGGAACCTATCCCCTGATCGAAGAAGAAGCAGAAGAAGAACTGCAAGACAAGCAAACATCGCTCTCGCGTCAAGATCATTGCATAACCTGCACCTGCAACTGTTGTTGTAGTAATCTGTGAGCCACGAGGACTCAGCAATCCCATTACCATGGGTATCAAGAATAGCAAAGCTTAAAGGGAAAGGAAGGGGTAAAGTGGTGAGGTTGCAGCAGCGGCTAAGCATATATGGTGGCTAACATACACAAATAAGAGCGAGAAGAGAAGCAAAGGAACGGTCGTGAAGCTAGCAATGATCAAGAAGTGATCCTGAACTCCTACTTACGTCAAACATAACCCAAAGACCATGTTCACTTATTGGACTCCGCCGAAAAGAGACCATCACGGCTACACACACGGTTGATGCGTTTTAATTCAGATCTGGTGTCAAGTTATCTACAACCGGACATTAACAAATTCCCATCTGCCTATAACCGCAGGCACGGCTTTCGAAAGATTATACCCTGCAGGGGTGTCCCAACTTAGCCCATGATAAGCTCTCGCGATCAACGAAGGATATACCTTCTCCCAGGAAGACCCGATCAGACTCGGAATCCCGGTTTACAAGACATTTCGACAATGGTAAAACAAAACCAGCAAAGCCTCCCGCTGTGCCGACAAATCCCGAAGGAGCTGCACATATCTTGTTCTCAGGGCACACCAGATGAGCCAGACGTCGGGTTGGCATAGACCCTGGTTTCCCAAGGGGCGCCGGACATCGCTCGGTTTGGACCAACACTTAGACAAGCACTGTCCCCCGGGGGGTGGTAAAATAAAGATGACCCTCGAGAGCGCGACTCCCAAGGGAAAAAAGGGCTAGGTGAGGCAAATGGTAGAACCAAGGTTGGGCCTTGCTGGAGGAGTTTTATTCAAAGCGAACTGTCAAGGGGGTCCCATAAATCACCCGACCACGTAAGGAACGCAAAATCCGGGAACATAACACCGGTATGACGGAAACTAGGGCGGCAAGAGTGGAACAAAACACCTGGCAAAAGGCCGAGCCTTCCACCCTTTACCAAAATATAGATGCATTAATAATATAAGAGATATTGTGATATCCCAACATAATCCTGTCCACCATGGAGAAATCTTCAACTTCACCTGCAACTAGCAACGCTATAAGAGGGGCTGAGCAAAAGCGGTAACATATCCAAACAACGGTTTGCATAGGAAAGGTGTCCAAGGTTAGAGGTTCATGGCAATATGGGAGGCTTGATGAGCAAAAGATAGGTAACGCAGCATAGCGATAGAACAAAGCAACTAGCATAGCAATGATAGTAGTGAGATCCAGGGTAGCGGCCATCTTGCCTGAAGTCCCGCAAGGAAGAAGAACGAGTCCATGAAGAAGATGAAGCCACAAAGACGAACCTAGCGTAGACGAACGAATCCTCACGATCGCAGCGAAACAGGAACTATCGAGAAGAATCACACAACATGGTAAACACACCACACATAGACAAGACATGATGCACAACCAAGCAAGATGCATGACAAGGCTACATGATGCTACTCATGGCAAGAGATGATGCAAGCAAGAACAACACATCAAGGCAAGTTTAAATGAGGCCGGGAACAACATATAACAATTCCGGTAAGTCGTCATATGCATATTTCGAAGTTGGTCCAGATCTGAATAAACCTTATGTTCAAGTTGTTAAACAGCAAGTTAAGATGCACAGAGATGATCTACACGAGATTCTAGTCAAGTTACATATAAAGTTCATTTAGTTCGGAGCTACGGCCTAGAAGATATGAGCAAAACAAGTTAAACATGGCATTGATGCAAAATGCATACAAACATCAAGCAAACCACCAAAACATGGATGCAGATGATAATATGAAAATACATGCAATTCTAAGCAAGTTTCATATAGAGCACACTCAAAACGGAGCAACAATCTGTCCAAAACAACAACTAGGCATATTGAAAGCATCAAAACAATAAGCTACAGCACCCCAACATGATAACAAAAGGCATGGACATGATGTACAGGTAAAGCATTACAAAACGTGAACACTGAGCTATCTGCAGAAATCACTAGAACATGCTTAAACACACATGGTAAGATTGCAAGTTATAAAAAATCAGACTTTGCAGAAAATAACATCAGGTTGCAATGTTCAGAGCTATCAAACAACATGTTACAGGAACTTATAATGGCACACAAAGGCATGGCATGAATCTACTAATTTCATAGATCAAAAGTCCTTTACTGACCATAAGCCAAAAAGGATTAGAAAATATGATGGCACCCACGTAAACATGGCAAGTTATATTACAGATTCAAACATGGCAGAAACAGAATTATGAAGGCATGTAAATGAGCTTGTGCAACTCACTACAGAGCAATACATGGCATGGCAAGGCAACCAACAGTAAGAAGACATATTTGTGAAGCTAAGCATGGCAATAGCAAGGTAATAGGGTGCATGGAACACTAGCAAAACACATGGCAACAAGTGAACTTAATGTTAACAGGCTGACAACAACATTACGAGGCAACTTTGGAGCAAGTTATGAACAAGCTACAGCAAGCTATAAATGCAACCATGGGCATGGATGGATAGAGCATATCATGTAGATCAAAACATATTTAGGGAACATATCCAGATTATGCATAGAATGATTAGTAGCAACATGTTTATATAGCATCACGAAATAACAGATTCAGCCTAGCAAAACAACAACATCATGTACACTACTTAACAAGCTCGATTCACTCACCACAAGTCATTGCATGACAAGATAAGCATAGAATCATCAAGAAGACATGTTTGTGAAACAAACCAAGTCAAGAACAAGTTCATAGCATGCAAGGATCAACTATAGGAACCTTGGCAAAATTGAATAACATGTAAACGATCTGTCAGGAAACATTTTGAAGCAAAAGTAGAGAACGAAAATGACATTCTGGACTACACCATAACTGCAACCAAGGGCATGAATGGATAGACAATAACCACATGTTGAAAACACCCTTACTGAAGTATCTCAAAATATGCATGGATATCTCTGTAGCATCAAGTTTACATGGCATCAAAATAACAACAGAACAGGGACTAAAATCAGCAACATCACGAGGCCTAGTTTGCATGCTTGTGCTAGTCACCACATTGATCACAAAAATACATGGTAAGCACCTCTGTAAAGAAGACATGACACAGATCAAAACACATGAAGACATCAATCTCATAGGATGCACACATCAATCATGGCAAAAATGACAAAAGAGCTCGTTCTGTTAACGGACAGCAGATAACATCATGGAGCACTCTTGCAACGATGATTCAGGCATCTAGATGACCTCAAATGAATATGATGCAATGTAATGAAATGATATACTCGTTGAGACGAACAATTTGACATATTACACGCCCAAAATGGAGCTACGGATGTAGAGATACAATAGGTCAATCATGGCGTGATAATGTCAAAAACTTTGGGGACAGGCAAAAATCACCTCCGAGATCCGAATCTGGATCTGGACGCGGATGAAGAGGACGACCGAAGCTCGTCGCCGGAGATGGAGCCGAGGTCGCCGGAGTTGCTTGTCGCGGGGGAGGAGTGTCACGACCGGTTTTCCAATAAAAATATTTATTGAGAAACCAATCTTTTGAGTCCAGCATGAGAGAAATCCTCCTCACTGGTAGACAAATTCTTGATACAATAAGCCAGTAGCATAAAATATATTACAGGGTCGACATACGGTTGCTCAACCAAATTATTACAAGCACGCCAATAATTATACATAATGGCAGACATGACACAGTGGTGTGGAGGCATACTACTGACTCGAGGATAGGGCGGTGGTGGAGAAACACAACGGGGAGAGAAATAAAAGACTCTAAGTCTATCATCTCATTGAGCGTCGAGGTGAGGCTCGATGAATTTATTTGGTAGCGGAAGCGGATATAAAACAGTGACCAAATCCAGGGTCGCACGAGACTGACTGGGACTCCTCTAGGTGTCGGACTCGCTATCAAACTCTTCATCCATGAGATCGCCTTCGTCAGCATCTGGCCAAATAAAAAGCCAGTGAGTATTTTGAAAGTACTCGCAAGACAGTTCGGACGTAAGATATAACAAATGCATGCATGAATGCGTCCTGATTAATTCACCAATGTACATTCAAAAATTAGCATAACAAGGTAAGTAAAAGGGAGACGGCAGAAGTCCGCCTGAAATCCCAACAAGACATAAATGAATACCGATCGGGTGTCTGAAGCGACGCCTCGAAGGTTAATAAATAAATAAAAGGAAATGATGCCACAGTCGGGCGTCTTAGCGACGCCACATAAAGGGCTTTAAAAGAAATACCACAGTCGGACGTCGGGGCGACATCACAGAAAGGGCTTTTAAAAGAAATGCCACAGTCGGACGTCGGGGCGACATCACAGAGAGGGCTTTAAAAGAAATGCCACAGTCGGACGTCGGGGCGACATCACAGAGAGGGCTTTTAAAAGA